>NC_142993.1:6969696-7272727 GCF_061535395.1 Colias eurytheme | reverse complement strand
CTTATCCCATGCTCCATATGGAGACATTGCAGGTCTTCACAATTTGTGAATTTTAGAAAAATAATGTAATTAATTATATGAGCAAGTGTGAGTGATGCTCAAAGGACCATAAAATATTGTCAGCTATAAAATTGTATATCGTTAATATAATGGCAACATAAATAACAATAATTTTTTGTCATTATTATAATTTTTCTTTCCCTTCCCTTTCTTAATTTATACATCATTCCAAAGGATTAATTCGAGACAAGAAATGAGAATAAGCGTGTGTATCAGGTCGTTAACATTATATATACTTATTGCCGATATTATTATTACAGGACTGGTTTTGGTGCCTTTGGTGGGTACCAAATTTAATAAAAATCGACAAAATGTTATGTGCATAAGTGATGATAGAAGAAATCAAGCGCTTCATGATCAAGCGCATCAGGATTAGAACATAAAAATTAAAATAATGGATGTTTGAGCCTATAGAGATCAACTTATTTCATTGCTTGGAAAATGCGTCATAATAAGGTCGTAATAAGATATATCAACTACTGTTTACACTTACATACAGACACGCTAATATGCGTACAATACTCTACACAAAGTTCAGCCCTATAAGAGTTAGTGCCTACGCCCTACAGCATATTTTTATTTTCCCGCCCGCCCTGTGTAAAAAATGCCATAGTTATCTATGTTTTTTCCCTTCCGCTTCCTTCGAATGCTAGCAAAAAAGTCGCCAAAATATTAACTTGTAAAATTTTTTCTATTCAAGCATAATCGTCAGTGAATCCACTCTTATTTTTGCTTGCATCATCAATCGTCTATAGACAAGTTATGTTTTATGTATCAATAATAAAAAAATGTTAATCCACTATCTGCCATCTATTAATAAAAGTAAAACTTGCATATAGATAATATTATAGATATCAGTCACATAAAAATCCCAATTTTAATTACCTGCCTTCGACCATTAGTTTACGACCGATAACCAATGTAGTGTCGATAATTGCTATGCTTCAAGCGTCCTCACGTGCGTTTAAGATCCAAGCTTGAAAAAACGTGATATTATCAAACAACAAACTTACCGCAGCTACTATCGAATTATCATTTTCAAAAACCCAATCGTGACATTCTTCTAATACTTCAAGAAACGTGTTATTCGAACATGTATCGTTCGCTATATGATATTTTCTCATGTCTACAACGGGTCTAAAGCATTTTGCGTTCACATCTTTCGGCCACCACGTCGGTATTTCCACAGTTGGATTGACGTCTTCACATTCTGGAACGCGACACCTGCAAAATAAATTTACAACATTATTAATATCTTATGCGCCATCAATGCTCTAAAAGTCAAGGCCAACTATAATTTAGACAAGAATTCGAATTTTATGATAATTGTTATACGAATTATGTAATATCTGTACTTGTTTGTATACCTATGTTATGTTTCCCTATATTTCTTCCTATATTTGATATTGTTTTATGTTACTGACATGACTCGTAGTTTTACCGCGTGACAAGTATGTTTTTTTTCCTGAATGGTAAGTACAGGCTACAGCACATGTATATAATGATATTATAGAATATAATAATAATAATTTAATTTTAATATATAGAGTCCTTGCAAATGAAATGACAGCTTTAAAGAGAAAGTGAAGGGATAGCGATAAAAGAATTGACTATGGGATTAAACGACTTGGTCACAGGAATCTTCTCATCGTACAAAAAACAGTGACTTTTACGTCCAACTTTATTACGCCGATATTCATTGGGGGTTTTGCTTTTCCCCAGAACAAGCTTAGCTCAATTCGTGCAGAAGCACGCTCGACTCCCAATTTAGATACGGAATGTTCTTTGTTGATTGTTTTGGAGTTCAACTTTGTCGCGTTTAAATTTCGTAGATCAAGGTTAATAAATACGTTGGAGTATCTATATTTTATAACCTGAATTGTTGATTGAATATTAATTTTACTATTATTATATAATAGGTAATCAAAATTTAAAGTTCACCGACATGGGTGCAAAGTCAAGGCAATATGTTTTATTGGTATTTAAAAAATGCGACGGCCCCGTTATACTTGTATGTAAATCGCTATAGATAAATCACGAAACTTGATTAATTAGGTTTAAATTAAGAAATACATATATTATGTTTTGATAGATTCTTTTGCAAATTTAAACTTCCGTTTATAGAAGATTTCAAGGACTTCCTACTAAGGCTCTTCATACTTCTTTTGACGACAACTTTCTCATAAAATATTTAACCACTTTCACAAGAATTGTGCATTTTCTCAAATTAATGTGAAGTGGAACTGATAAAGGACTAGAGAAGTTTACGAAGTTGTGTTTGGAGTCACGCCTATTTACACATAAACCTAGATAGTATCTGTAAGGTATTAATAATGTTACTGTATTTAGACATACACAAATGATTGGATACTAAAACAAAAAATAAATGCAAAATGTTAATGTTTTTACACGCTTTATATTAGCTTCACCTGTATGTTTGTATGTTTGTAACCGACTTCTTTGGGCGCGATTTTGACCCACTTTAAACGGCCAGATTTCGTTCAAACTTTGTAGATTTATTGAGGACCGATGACAATACACTAATTTGATAAAATTATTCCATTTTTTAGTTCGGTTTCTATAAAAAGCGTGTTTTTTAGTTTTTTTAAACTATTATTATTTTAATTCCCTGTCTCCTCCGAACGTGATCACGGATGCCATATTATTATTTATTATACTATAACTTATTTTTTTAAAGGAATGGAAACTGTTAGCATATTAGGTACTTGTTTGTTTATGTTTATGATTTTATGATTAATATTATTGCATCTGTATTTGATCGTAACGATGTTCAATTATTATCCTTCATAAGTTATTTCAAACATATTGACCCCAATTGATTGCTACATTGTTACTGATTAGAATATTTGTATCATTGGTCCTTATGAAACCCTGAAACCCTTTTAAGCATATTATTTATATAATATTATGTGAGATAACAACAAGATCAATTCTTAAAAAATGTTAACTTTTAGCTCCACCAATACTTTTTTCGTTCATTTAAGCTTTCTTTAATTGAAATAGCTTACAGAAATATTACTATTTTTATTTATTTATTTATTTATTTATTTGACACTTCATTACACACATTATTTTATAAAATATAAAAGTAAACAATAAATGACAAAGTAACAGCTCCAATATGTGTAACGGGGCGGCCTTATCACTTCAGAGTGATCTCTACCAGGCGACCCCTCAATTATATATATTTTTATGAAAATTTTCAGCATAGGTAGGTCAAAATTATTTTTATTAATAAAAAACCGTTATCCGTATAATACCGTTAACTATTTTGATACAATATTTACAAAAAACATGACCTCGAATAAATTAATCAATCCATAATATTATCCGAATACTTTTTTTTGTTTAAGTTAGTAGGTACCTATACAAAATAATTGCTTGACAACTCGTCGAACTTGTAAGCTTTAAATTGCCTTACTTATTTATAAAGCTCTCTTGTAATTAACATAAATAAATAAATGTTACAGGACATTTTTCACACACGGCTCGGCATAGTCCAGTCGGAGTCTATTTAATTCATTATGATTTTAAATCATCATTTACTTGTTTGCCAAACTTTAAAGAAGAGGAGAATCAATTTTATTGTTATAATGGTAAAAAAATTACATTTCGCAATCAAATTGCCAAAAATGCTAACGTTATGTAATTGCACCCGAAACCCGCTAATTACTTTTTTATAACAAGTTTTTAATTGTTATGCATTACTCCAAACTTAAAAATAATGGGACTTTTTGTGCATTCTTGATTATTACCTCCACTATAATTATAAATGTACCTACTACATAGTCGGTAGAGAGATACATGAACTGGTAATTATTGGTATCTAGCAAAAAATAAAACTTGCACCAAGTTACAAGGACAGTACTTAAAATAAGCAGAATTGTAGCGAAATATGACACATTGTACGTCTAGATTCTAGAAAATTTTATACGGACCAACATACAAAACATAGTATGTATTTTATATTATTACGTTGTCCTACAATAATATCTAATATATTAAAAAATTTATTATATATTCAATAAATATTTAAATTTTATAAAACTTAAAAAAAACAGTAAAAAAACCGTAAAATATCCTTAAAATGTGCTTAAAATATATTCTGAAATCCTTAAATAAAACCGGAAAACAAATGTGGAAAAGCTTTTTTCAATGTCTTGGCCGCATGTAAATAACAACACGCACTTCGGAAAACAAAGTTATTTTGAACACAGACAATATTTTGGCATTGTTATGTTATTTTATATTATTAAAATAGCTCCTCTGACTTTCTCCTTTTACATAATATACTAGCTTTCCGAACATGGCTTCGCCCGCTTTGTAGAAAACTTAACAAATTATATACTAAAAGCTTCCATAAGACATCACTACATAGTATAAAACAAAGTCGCTTTTTCTGTCCCTATGTCCCTATGTATGCTTAAATCTTTAAAACTACGCAACGGATTTTGATGCGGTTTTTTGTAATAGATAGAGTGATTTAAGAGGAAGGTTTTAGTATATAATTTATTAGGTTTTAGACAAAGCGGGCGAAGCCGCGGGCGGAAAGCTAGTTATACATATAACATAGTATACAAGTCAATTACGCCTTCGTAGCCAATACAACTTGCACGATCGTCACTCCACTACTTTTAGAGCTTTTGAAATAATCATTGTATCTAAAAATATCTAACCTTTACAGCTAAACTTAAGGCAAAATAAATAGACCTTCCATAATCATAAACTTTCATACCTTGCGTGCTTAGCAAGCGAATTTTATTACAGGCAATATTTATTATGACGTCCGTATAGCAACCGGACAGACAGGTATTTTAACACTGCTTTTATATTACATATTTTCTTTATTTATCCAGTCGGAGTCTATTTCGTTCATTAACGCATAAGTGTAATACCGCAATGGAATAAATTGTCAATACAATTTACAGGATATTGAGTTTACTTTCAATTTTTCTAAGAAATACGAGTACAAGGCTTGCTTGAGAAGTGGTCGTGTTAAAGATCCACGCAAGTTTACACAATTCTCAACATTAAATATTGAATATCTGAGGAAAAATATTGTATATTTTCCTGCTAAAACTGCTTTATTTTAACGAGATTCTCCGAATATTTCTAATGTGAATGAAATTCAAATTAATTTAATGATATGTTATTAACTAATTTAGGTAAATGTCCGTTATATAATATGCTCTACATAAGAATAACAAGAGCTTTTCAGTTTTGAATCAATCTGAAACTGTGATACATTTTATATTGTTGCAACATAAATAAAATTTTATATTATTTTTACACCTTATCATAAAAATATAATCAGACAGTTTGATACTACTTTTAGCGCGTAAATTGCTCAGTTTATATTGCATACATTATTAGTATGCACTGCTCTTTCTGAAGTATGTTAACAACACGTAATTACAAACTTGCTTATAGTTAAATGCCACATGATCTAGCTGCAGTAAGTTTTAAGGAAAATTCTCGTACTTATGCTTTTAATTTTTCTACATACTGGCTAATACAGTTATAGACTACAAGCCCGCATATGAAAAAAATATGGGTCAAATGAACCACCAGGGGTCATATCTAGAACGAAAGAAGAGCAAAAAATAATAAGATTCATCACTATGCCGTCACTTGTAAGCTGTCCAACTGAGTGCAGATGAGAATTGAAAAGTACAGGTAGACTCGGTAAATTTTGGTCATATATTTTTGTACGGCATTCTTAACCATCGATAGATCCATTAAAAATAATAAGAAACCGCTCAGTGCCGTACAAAAATGTTGGTCCACCAAGTCGGAATTTTCATTTAATTTCCGAGAGTTACCGGGGGTAAATTTGGTCATTTGACCATGTACGGCATCTGTGTCATACTATTGCTATACTGCTTTTAGTCCATTATTCCGCAACGCCGTACAAAAATCATGGGGACAAGGGAAAAAAATCGAGAGTTGCAATCCCCTCTCTTTCCCCACTCCAGGGGGTCATTTGACTAAGTACGGCTTCGGTTCCAAAACATTATCTAGCACTCAAAAGTACTATTAAAAGCAATGCCGTCAAAAAATAATTGTTCTTTTAGATGTATACCAATAATCATCTTAATTTCATCGAATTCTTGATATAAAGAGCTGTAAGGTCATTTGACCCTGTACGGGAACTTTTTTTTTAACATGATATTGTAAAATTCAATTGTTGTATAGTATTGCCGTTCAAAAGAAACCGTTCTAAAAAAAGTTATAGAGAAATGCAAAAACTGAAATTTTGTAAAAGTTTAAACATCGTAGATTAATGAAATATAATAGTTTTCTACACTTTATTCGTTGTTTTAGATAGTATTCACATAGATAAATTAGGAAAAACCGATGCCGTACATTTTTGTGCAGACCACAACTTTTAGGCTGATGAAAGCGACGCTACAATTTTAAGGGTACTTTATGGCCATCTGATACAGTATGGCATTAAAATATTTTTACCCGACTACGGCAAAGCAAAAGGAGGGTTATGATTTTGACAGGCCATGAATGTATGTTCATCTATTCTCTCGTAACTTCGAAACTACTTATCAGAATTCGACAAAATATGACATATCATTAGAAGCGTCTGAATTGTTCACTGGATAACCAGCGACCAGCTAGCTAAAGGCTATATGGGGTTTCACAAAATCTAATGTGGCGCCCTCTAGCGGACAAAACATACAGAGTAAAAAAATAAAGTTAAGATAAATATGCCGTGTTTGGTATCATTTGAAAGCGCTTTACTTGTACATTTTGAATATGTATATATTTCTAGCATTTGCTTGTGACTTTACCTATATTCATGGGCTGATTGCATATAATTCACATCTTTTCGTTCATAGCTTTCTTATTAGTTCATCAATTTAACTGAGTCCATTCCACCTGACTCCGACTTTCCAAGGTGATAATTAACCACCTCGAGCTTCTTAATATTAATGTATATTTATATTTTATTATAAAAATATAAAGCAAACATTTCGTTATATGGATTTTTTTCTTTTTCAGATTTTTCCCCTTTGAACCAACGAAAATGTACGGCACATGAAAAAATATTATCTATGCATAAAATACTTTAAAAATAAATTTATTTCGTGTTGTGTCAAATGACCCCCTGGAGTGGGGAAAGAGAGGGGATTGCAACTCTCGATTTTTTCCCCTTGTCCCCATGATTTTTGTACGGCGTTGCGGAATAATGGATTAAAAGCAGTATAGCAATAGTATGACACAGATGCCGTACATGGTCAAATGACCAAATTTACCCCCGGTAACTCTCAGAAATTAAATGAAAATTCCGACTTGGTGGACCAACATTTTTGTACGGCACTGAGCGGTTTCTTATTATTTTTAATGGATCTATCGATGGTTAAGAATGCCGTACAAAAATATATGACCAAAATTTACCGAGTCTACCTGTACTTTTCAATTCTCATCTGCACTCAGTTGGACAGCTTACAAGTGACGGCATAGTGATGAATCTTATTATTTTTTGCTCTTCTTTCGATCTAGATATGTCCACTGGTGGTTCATTTGACCCATATTTTTTTCATATGCGGGCTTGTAGTCTATTAGTCAACTAACGTTCAAAAACTGGTTGGGTTGCTGTGTGAGCTTAAAATGACGTTGCAAGTTACAAGCTGAATAATTTATAAAAAATAATGATGTAATTTATTGCCATTTGATTGTGTTGCATTCAGTCGTCAAGTGATTTGTTATGCAGCAGGTTTAAATCTTTTTATTTTGCTTTTAATCGACAAATGTGGTCGTATAACAGTTTTTGCATAAATTAGGAAATTGCCATGTTATTAACATTAACTACCTATATGTGGTAAATCCACAGACATAGATAGACTACGCAAGTACCGCGATCTGTATGAAAACCAAGCGTGTCATATTTTTTGTACTGACCTTGACGCGTTATGACGTCACGAGCGCTTTTTAGTGATGGTAATTTCATTTTACGCTAAATCGATTAGGACGCCACTCGCGCGGCGATTCTAGTATCGTCCTATCCCATCGAAGTAAATCGAAAGAAATCAGATCAAACTAGATCTATGTCTAAGAGGTAATTAAATAAATGAATCGTAATCGATTACTAAATCGATTCAAGACAGAAAAATGATAATTACCATAGACAGAGGAATGATAAAATAAATTTATAAACCTTTTAATATTCTAACAAGTACACTAATGTGTTTTAGCTTTTTCTTACATATGCCCATTGAGTTACCGTGTACTACGTACTAGAGAGGCCATCGAAAGAAAGTAATGAAGCTGTCAATCAATCAATCTTTATGTCCCGTTGCATCAATCCATTTTTCTTTTATGTTCGGGTTACTTGGAAAACTGAAAAAACAAACATAGTCTAAGCAATCAGGAGTTTTCTTAAAACCTCCCAAGATGACACTTTAACTAATGGCGTCCATGTCATAATATTTATTTTGAGTACCTTTGTATTAAAATACTTAAAAGTTCTAGGTCAATCGTATTAAATAACAAAAAAAATCTATGCCTTTTTTTCTGAAAAATTGCTCCTTCAAATTATCATTTTTCTGTTCGATTATAAAATCGATTAGAATCGAGAACTGTTGCATCAAATGAACATCACTAACCACAAAATTGGACAGAAAAATGAGAACAGAAAAATGAGAAGACGCTATTCATTGCTTGTTATCATACGACTCGATCTTTACCGTGCCAAGTAAAAGCCGCAATGTATTCCGAATCATTTCGTATGATTTGGTATCCGTGTTTGTCACGATCGTTTTCCACAGATATTCTTTATTTGATTTTAAAATAAATAGTGCATATTCTGATTAGAAAATTACTTACCGGTGGAAGGAAACATCTCTGCTAACTCGGCCACTCACAGCTGTGGAGTTTCTACAGTTTATAACGGCGTAATTCGGCATTTTACTTTATTCAGCTTCACGTCTTTCCTTGGCGAACTGCAAGCGCGGACTGAGTGTAGGCCAGCGTCAAGTAAGTTTCATAATCTTAGTTTGGACACGGGAAGTACATACACTCGCTTAGTCTATCTTGATACATGTCTGTGGGTAAATCCCATATTTGAAAATTTCGTATAGATACGTACATTGCTTTATTTAAAAAGTCGGTTAATGACACGTTTGAATTAGGATTTATGCCAACAAAATACCTAGTATAAAAACATTGAGAGATATTATATAATTTTTGCGTATGTTTAACGTTGTTTAACGTTGTTCATCCACGTGCCTATTACTTCAGTTTAAATAACTAAATTAATATAAATATGGCAAATCCATCACGGAGGTCATTGGCTTCTTCACACCAAAAATAAAAAAAAATGCAAATCGCAATTTATTTTTAACACCAGTTTGTAGCGGATGATGAATGATTTTTTGCCATTTCATTAACTTATTCGATTTATTTCACACTGATTATTAATTTTAGTGTAAAGTGGGCGACCTTAAAAATAAAAAGTTCTGTAGGTATTTTTAAATATTCAATGACACACAATATATTATAACGCTTATGCTGGCTATTATGTAATATTCGAAACTTGTACTTGTTGTGCATATGTCTACAATGATCGTATACAAGATTAATATTATAGAGCCTCTTGCCCTTCTATTGACGCTTTTAGAGCTTTAGACAATTTAAACTTGAGCTGGTAAAGAAATGATATGTACATAATACATAACGGATTTTAATTTAATTCCAATTATAATCAAAAATATAGAATGACTTCCTTTGATAACAATAATTAAAATATGTATGTCCTAAAGCGTTTTTATCTAGATAACTACAAGTTAGGGCCTTTACATAAACTTAATTGCACTACTTGTAATAATTGTTGATATTTCATTAAGACGATACACAAAAAAAAATCCACTGCTTGGCGGGCGGAGTCTAATAGCTCGCTATCGCGAACGCGGGTGTGCGCGAAGTCATTCTTGCAAACTCGCCGCGCTGCCGCTGGCCGACTCGGGACAAACATGTATGGAGTCGTCATACAGTTATAGTATTGTTATACATTTATTCAATTGTTGATTTATTGGTTTTATTTTCTTGCTTATAAACAAATAATCTTCTTTCCAACAACTACTTAGACATTATTAATAATTATTATTATTTCGTAATGTTTACTTTATTACAAAATAATACAGGTTATAAATAATCTTTAAAATAACAAAAAATATTGTTACTCTGAAAAAATGAAATGGTAATCAATAACGCGGACTACTGAATTGATTTAGATAGAATTTGATGCTGACGTAGATATTACATCATGCCCAGAAATGAAAGGTACTATTTCTGAAAGAAGTTATAAACCCTAATTCTTCTTAGTCAAAGTCAAGAGTGGAAGATATCACTAATACAGTAAAACTGATGCGAAACTTTGGATAAAAAACACAAAATATATTGACGCATGTACATATTTATTTTTTGCACTCTATTATAATTGTAATTATTCATTACATATAATCAAAATAAAATAGCCAGAACAAAGTTAGGCCCTGGTAGGGTAGGTAGGCAGGTACAGCAATGTGAGACGAACACTGGCTTATTTTACCAATAATAATGTATTATAAACATTAAATTAAGTTTACAACAAAAATACATAATATTAGCTAATGTGAAAACGAATCAACCAATCATCCCACAACAATGAAATGTGCACACAAATATTCATCCAAATCGGTTCATGTGATTAGGAGGAGTGACTGCAGCGCCATCTTCCGGGCCCAATTGTGTTTCCAGATCACCCAGGAACTCAATTTAATATACTTACACAAAATTTTTCGAAATTAAAACTCACATTACTATGTAAATATGAATATAAACCTGTTTTAGTACTAAGCAATTTCCCGCACAGGTGTAGTAAGTATAAATGAAATAAATATCAACATCAAATTCTTTATACAACATACTTATCTACCACCTACTAAGAAATGTAATTCTTGAAATTTTTTCGTATTTTTTTTAAATATAATACTACTCCAATGAGCTCCTGTTCCATATTACGTCCGCCATACTTCCACTAAGTTCTCCATGATTTTTTATTTCTTTGCACTTTTTTGCTTTTTGCTAAAAATGGAATCATGCGATAAAACCAGTAGAACGTTGATAACATACATTTTTGACTGAATAAAGGTACTTACGAAGGAGTGGGTTCACATTGTGAACAATCAGTGGGTTTATTTTCCTTCTGGATTCCGGATTTCTGAAAAGATTATCTATGCTATAAATGAAAAAATCTTACACATTCGTTATGTACTTAAAACAGGGGTACATATCAAACATCGTCTATAATACAATTATCATCAAATTTAAAATAAAACCAACTTACTTCATTAATTTGTTTCAATTGTAAGCATTCTTTTTTCTCCAACCTTTATGTTTCTTCTTCTTATTTTCTTTATTGTCCCCATTTGTCTCATTTTGTCTTATCGTGTTGTCACCCTTTTTTACGATTGCGCGAGCGACACAAGTTCCCCGTGTGACGGCCGTAGCGGGAATGACTCGTGCAGCGATCGGGGTAGGAAGGTACAGGGCGGCTCTCGCTATATTGGCTGGTCGCGCGCTAATTTCAAGTATTTCTTGTTTATTTCAAAACCATCGCATATTTCAAAATTCTAAATCGGTAGACGTATAGGTTGTATATTTTATAGTTAATATCCAAAAAGTCGTAACTTTACGTTTGTTATTTTGAAGATGCCAGAGATTATAAAAAAATAACAATGAGAACTTTGTATTTTTTTTCTATCGAGAAAATATCATGGAATCATGTTTCTAAAACGGTAGACGTATTGTGTTACTATTGAACTTTCTTGTCAAGAATTTTCATCACGACAACTTTAATAATATAAAAATTACGAAGGTTTAAAAAGGGCCGTAAATGTTAGAAAAATTAATTCATCACCTTAATTGTTATTACCATATTTACAAGGGAGGTCGTGGGTTCGATTCCCACCCGGGGCAAATATTTGTGTGATGAACATAGATGTTTGCCTTATGTCTGGGTGTTAATTATCTATATAAGTATTTATTTAAAATTATATATGTATGTTTATCAGCCATCTGGTTTCCATAACACAAGCGAAAAGCTTAGTATGGGATCAGATCAGATCGTGCCGTGTGTGAAAATTGTCCCGAAATATTTATTATTTTATTATTATTAATTATTACAAACTACTCGTGCATAATCGAATATAGGTACTACCACATACTAATAATAATATAGGTACTACCACAGACATAGATAGACTACGCAAGTACCGCGATCTGTATGAAAACCAAGCGTGTCATATTTTTTGTACTGACCTTGACGCGTTATGACGTCACGAGCGCTTTTTAGTGATGGTAATTTCATTTTACGCTAAATCGATTAGGACGCCACTCGCGCGGCGATTCTAGTATCGTCCTATCCCATCGAAGTAAATCGAAAGAAATCAGATCAAACTAGATCTATGTCTAAGAGGTAATTAAATAAATGAATCGTAATCGATTACTAAATCGATTCAAGACAGAAAAATGATAATTACCATAGACAGAGGAATGATAAAATAAATTTATAAACCTTTTAATATTCTAACAAGTACACTAATGTGTTTTAGCTTTTTCTTACATATGCCCATTGAGTTACCGTGTACTACGTACTAGAGAGGCCATCGAAAGAAAGTAATGAAGCTGTCAATCAATCAATCTTTATGTCCCGTTGCATCAATCCATTTTTCTTTTATGTTCGGGTTACTTGGAAAACTGAAAAAACAAACATAGTCTAAGCAATCAGGAGTTTTCTTAAAACCTCCCAAGATGACACTTTAACTAATGGCGTCCATGTCATAATATTTATTTTGAGTACCTTTGTATTAAAATACTTAAAAGTTCTAGGTCAATCGTATTAAATAACAAAAAAAATCTATGCCTTTTTTTCTGAAAAATTGCTCCTTCAAATTATCATTTTTCTGTTCGATTATAAAATCGATTAGAATCGAGAACTGTTGCATCAAATGAACATCACTAACCACAAAATTGGACAGAAAAATGAGAACAGAAAAATGAGAAGACGCTATTCATTGCTTGTTATCATACGACTCGATCTTTACCGTGCCAAGTAAAAGCCGCAATGTATTCCGAATCATTTCGTATGATTTGGTATCCGTGTTTGTCACGATCGTTTTCCACAGATATTCTTTATTTGATTTTAAAATAAATAGTGCATATTCTGATTGGAAAATTACTTACCGGTGGAAGGAAACATCTCTTCTAACTCGGCCACTCACAGCTGTGGAGTTTCTACAGTTTATAACGGCGCAATTCGGCATTTTACTTTATTCAGCTTCACGTCTTTCCTTGGCGAACTGCAAGCGCGGACTGAGTGTAGGCCAGCGTCAAGTATGTTTCATAAACTTAGTTTGGACACGGGAAGTACATACACTCGCTTAGTCTATCTTGATACATGTCTGTGGGTACTACGTATGTACTACCTACAATTAAACTTTTTCACGTCATAACCATACTTGCATTTATAAGTAGGTATGTTTATAAGTTCTGAGTATTTTAACCTTTTTCCTGTTAAGTCTTGGCAATACATAATATCATTAAAACAATAGGTTGGTTGTTGCCAAGCTGCGCAACTTGAGAAAAGTATTTTGTGGAAAACCTACAAATCATTAGGTATTACGTAAGGAAAGAATACAAAAATGTAAATAAGGAAAAACTAACAAAAAACTAAAAATTTGCACTACCTATAAATCTTACCAGTCGTAATTTTATGTTTAAGAAAACATAAAATTACGACATGAGTCCCTATTTTGCATTATTGATAGTAAGTACATCCTAACAGTTGGTTTCATTATTAAATACATAAAATGTAATATAGATTTTTTTTTGGTAGTAATATACTACTAACTTCTAGGTACTGGTAGCAGTCAGTAGTCATATTAGAGTATTAAGTAAAATCTATATTATAGATTTTTTTTCAGTAGTCATATTACTACTGAAAAAAAATCTATATTACAATTTAAATAAGCTGTATATATAATAATAGAGGCCTATCCTAATACTAGCATTAGCTACTATTAAGTATTCTGTGCGACTGTGCTAGTCACAGTGCTAGTACTTAAATAGGTATCTGTGTTTAATAATTGTAATGGTTTAAACCTAAGCTTAATTTAAATTGCAGGAATTTCTATGAGAAAAACAAGAACAAATAATTAGTTTTTTCTTATTATTAATTCTATCCATATTAGTGCTATTTCTATTTTAAACATGAATAGCATACATACTCGAACGCTCTGGAAGATCCTCGTCTAAATGAAGCTTAATTAATGCGGAAGAGTAAAGAAACTATACGAGACAGAATAAAAACAAAAAAGAAATTTGTAGTACAGCATTCATTGGAACAGATAGTCTGGACCTATTTGGTTCTTGAAGCAGAAATATATATATGTATAATACTTTTTGGTGCTCTAAGCTCTATTCGAACGCTCTTACAAATTCTAGGTCAAAATTTAAAGCAAATGTTGCGACATAGCCTTGTTTGGACCTATTTTATCGGAGCAACAATAAATTTTACAGCGAATACATTTTATTTTTATTTTACGATATTTGATAATGTCATAGGTACATATAACTATGAAAAGATGAATTTTGTTTATTTAGATGAGCTTTAAAAAAAACAAATAAACGAAAAACGACCACGCTTTGTTTGAATGCTCTGTGTATATATGATACATTTATGTGATGATCATGAAATTTAAAACGATTAATAAGCGAACAATTTGGTAAACAACTATGGGAATATAAAACTACATAATCATTTTCACAGGAACGTCACATACCTATTATATAACTCGTGTAGGTAACATTAATCAAACTTACAATAATTCATTAATAATTTAAATGAGACTTGAAGGATTTTATTCTGGGTTTTAGATTCGTCTCAAATGTATAGAATAGTTTTTCTTCTGTTATTACCGACATATTACGCAATTTGCGTAGAAAATCGCTTATATAATATTCCTACTGTTTCTTCTGTCTATAATGCTTAGTACGTGTTAGTACTTACTGGACCTAAACTTTAAGACTAATCAGGTACGGGGATATTAATCATATGGGATGTATAAAACTTTCTTTTTTATATGTACTTGATAGGCAGGCGTGAGACCACTATCCCTCCTGATGTAGAGCGGCGATGTGATCTATGAAGGAGCACGTCTGCCTAGAAGAAGCCTATTCATTTTAGACTAGAGAGCTCTTCAAGAGCTGTAGATTGTAATGGTCCGGGAACACCGACGATGAAAGAGAGATTTGAAAAATGAAATCTCATAACGCTGAGTGTGTATGTGCGGTATATCAACAGTGAATGGATGAAGTTAGATGCATGCCTGGATGTCCAATAAAGAAACGGAGATGGTGGAATAAGGTGGTGGAGTTCATATTATGCACATTCACCGAAATGTTTTCCATAGAATACCGACAGACATGCACTTTTCCGGCGGTGATCTAGACTTTGGAGGTTACGACAAATCAACGAGAGATCGCCAATAATTCTGCAAGCTCGACTCTTCCAAAGCTCCAAGGTGAGTTTTGGCGGATCCACCCAAAGATAGCTACAGTACTCCACACACGAACGAACTTGGGCTTGATAAAGTTTGAGAAGCTGTTCCGGTGTGAAGTAATTTCTCACTTTGGCAAGTAGGTATTCCAAGTTTTTTGGCTGCAACTTGGGCTCGATGAATTCTACGAAATTGAGATTGGCAGAAATCCACTTCATAAATTAAAAGACATCAACCACATAATATAAATAACCTAACAGGAAAGATTGGATCAGTCGTTTGAAAGCTGTACTGCAATTTTTATTACCATGTCATTGCACTATAAACTTTACCTGTAATTATCTGGTTGAATGTAATTTTACACTAGGTATTTATATCTGCATATTTGTAGTAAGCTTTTTTTTTAATTATGAATAAATTGTGATTTTTTATAATTACACAAGCAAATTGTCCTTTTCATTTAGATTATTTTTACAGAGTTCAGAATAAATATTTTTTAACATTGAATACTTATGAGGAAAAAAATTAATGATTTTTTATTATGTTACAAACCATTCGTTCATTAAAATAAAACTATTATAGTTTTTATTTTAATGAACGCATGAAGAGTTGTAGGATACTATGGGTGAACTTGAAGGCATCGATTTTCAGTTCTTTGTAACAAAAAGAACATAGAATCCAGACCTAAAAAAAACGAAAAAGGAACTACGTGACATGTAATAAGAATAAATTCTTGATTACGAGATAATGTTGGAGCAAATTAAATCGAAATTATTTTACATATTGATTGTAACTATTTACTTATAAAATTAATCAACTAAAATAGTTGCGCAAAAATTGGACCACGACAAAAAATTGTAAATTAGGAAAGTTCGTTAGTTAATTGTTTTCAGATTATCATATTAATTAAATGTATATTTAATATATATGTATTTCATTTAACAAATTAATTAAATATGAGTTCCTACTAATTATTATCACATTAATCGATTTTATCCGGTTTTTCTAGGGTTTTTCTAGTAAATGCCTTACAATATGTTTTGAAACAATTAATTGGAGCATGATATTATTGCATCTGCTTAAAATTAATATTTATAATAACACTTGCCTGTGATTAACGTCTTCTGCTACGAAGATATAATTCACATGGATCATAGAAACCATAATTATAGGCAAACATATTAAAATATATTGGTACACTTGAAATTTGCCGAATTTGTCCAATTGTTTATAAACTTCACTGCACGTACCCTCGTTTTGGATACTGGTCGCTGTCATTGTTTTTATTTAATACGTATAATTATATGATATGTATTTTCTTTTATTTATTAAACGAGTCTGTCACACCCGAATGCTGTTGAACAACTAATTCAAAATAACAACACAGCCTCTTTCAGAATACGAATTCCACGCGCGTACTAAGTATATAAAATTAATATGTCTAGTCGTTTTTTATTTAATTCAATGTTCTATAAATTTAAATGAATTTATCACGATATAGACGGAATAACCTGGTATTTCTGCCACTTATAATATTTGTTTCTAGCAGTTAGTGTGTAGGTACTAAATAGTTTCGCGGAAAAATATATGTGACTATGAAATATGTGCGAAAACATCTTTTCTGTCATTGTATTGACTATTGTGCATTTCCATAAAATACTTAGGTACGTATAGAGATATACGTATTATTATAAATTATGTATCTTCCCGATTTACATAAAACAAAATTTCACTTTTATTTTGAATCTTACAATTTAAGAAAATTTTAGA
The DNA here is from genome assembly GCF_061535395.1 of Colias eurytheme. Lineage (NCBI taxonomy): Eukaryota > Metazoa > Arthropoda > Insecta > Lepidoptera > Pieridae > Colias > Colias eurytheme. The sequence goes on along the minus strand of NC_142993.1, from coordinate 7,255,325 downwards.
AAATTATATTAAATAATAACTTGTAGTTTTAACAAATCATTAATTAATTTTCAGCTTATTTAAGAAAAATAATACATAGTAATATACATATTAAAAAAAGGTTCCCATTAGAAAATAATAATGTAACCATTTTGTTGAAATTAATGATCAGAATTTCTAATTCTTACACGGTTAATACTTGCTTGCCCTTTGCGAAAAATTAAACAATATACCTATGTATGGAAATAAATTCAAGAGCTGCTATTTTGTAGGATGTCTAACCTCTATCGTCACACCTAAATTATTTCTAAAGAAATTAACAACAAAATATCTAAGCACATCTAAAGGCTTCCAAATATTATGAATTTCAACGAATATCTACGACATACACCGCCATTGAAAGCGGTTCATCGGAACACAGTAGAGTTCAGTATAGGATGTCCACTTGCACTTCGAGGTTTCAGGACATAACCCGTGATATTAATTTAAAAAAAGGTCTTAAAATATATATTTGACCCATATTTTTGGCAAGATAAAACGGGAAAATACCTAAAGTACATGACGTATGCACTATAGAATCAATATCAATATAAAGTTAAATTTTTAAATTAAACAAGGACAGATCGCAACTACACTAAACTCGGACCAATTAATCTATTGAACTCTTCATGGAATAATAAATAAAGGTATGATATTATTTATTAGGCCCAAATGACCCAGGTATAAAGTTCATCTTACGTAATGTTTATTGTGTGGTTTGTCTGTCAAGGACACGACATAGATCATTAGATCACGATCATAATTATTGCAAACAGGAATCTCATATCGATATTTATCAAATACAGTACATATAATAAATGTATACACTCGTATGTTATGTTGTATCATTTATGTTATCCTCCTTTTTATATTACATCTAAATTATTTATTCAAGCGTAGTAAATAACTACGTCTTATATGTGTATAATTGATTGTATACATATGTATGATTGAACAGTAAGACAAAAACTGTTTGTTTATGGTCAAGAATAATAATCTTCTTATATATAAAATTCTCGTGTCACAATGTTAGTCTGCATACTCCTCCGAAACGGGTGGACCGATTCTCATGAAATTTTCTGTGCATATCGGGTAAGTCTGAGAATCGGCCAACATCTATTTTTCATATGTACCACGGGCGAAGCCGGGGCGGACCGCTAGTATAAGTATAAAACTTTAAAATTTAAAACGTAAACATTCTGAAGTAGGTATCTACCGATTAAAAGTGGGTCAAATTTAGTTAGAGCTTTCCTTTTTAAAAATTAAAAATTTTATTTTTGTAAAAATACACAGAATTTTAGTAGTTACATAGAAGCTAGGCTTCAGTCCCATATTTATTATGATTGTAAAAACTAAAAACTACCCGCTTCTCGTGTACGGTGTAACTCTACATAGTGCGTTCTCTACACACATTAATTATATTAATTGCATGCATAATATTTTTATCGTCGTACAGTTTAATCTAGTTGTTGTAATATTTGTACAGATATTAAATATGTAGGTAGGTATTATCACTGCATTATGGCATGAATTCATCCTGAAGACACATAATGGATAAACAAAAATTAGAGCATCACAAGTATCACAACTATTTCATATATAAATAAAATAAATAAATAAATATCTAATCATAACAACTATTTTGTTTACATCAATGCACTTCGTAATGGTCCGGGAGCCAGCAGCAGATTTTATGACCAAGTTCCTCTCAAGCGGTAATTAGTAAAATGCATCAAAGTATAGTATTATGAAGCCTCGTGAACGTCAGCTGGAGCTCGGTTGGGGGGAAGAGCGGTTGTAGCCTCCCGTATCAGCTGACGGTTTTTCCACCAAGATACAGCCAGCTGACATATATATTTATCCACAGTTACATATAAGCTATCATCTGGTAAATTTTTGTTTGAGAGGAAATAACGGAAAATAAATTTTTCTTTAAATTTAACTTTCATGTTCGAGACACCAGCTGACGTATAATACACCATGTTGTAACCAGCTGACTATTTTTTTTCGTTGAGATATTGGGTTAGCTACAATTTGACAAATTTTTAGCTGAGAGGAAATGAATGAATGAATGTATTTTTTTTCCTATGTGCGTGGGAGGCTACAACCGCTCACCCCCCCAACCGAGTGCCAGCTGACGTTCACGAGGCTTTATAATACTATACTCTCATGCGTCTGACGAATTATCTCTTGAGAGGAAATAGTTAACCAAATTTGCACCTGGCTCCCTAACCATAATTTTTGACGTAGATCATATAAATTCAGGTTTTAAATTTTAATATTATTGGCCGATTAGGCTGGAACGTCAAAACATTATTTTAAAACATTGCACATGTGTAGACTGAGTCTGTGAAGACGCGCGCGGCGTGACGTCATAGTGCATACGCATCATAAAAAGTCTGTCTGTCTTTCTCGCGCGCAGACTAGCTTATGAGGGTGAAGGGGACAATTATTTATGTTGCAATTGTTTATAAATACAGGGTGATGAAATTTAAAGTTTAAACAAAGACGTTAGGTATATATATATTATTAGCGCTATGTTCATAAATCGATCGAGAACGGCGATCCAGCAAAAATTTGGAAATTTCTTAAATCACTAGGAGTTGGTAAACCTTCAAATAATGTTTCCTCTAGAATCGATACTAACCTTCTGAATCAATACTTCTCAAATACTTCTATCGCTCTTGATGCTAGCACCAAAATTGTTACTTTAAATAATCTTTCATCTGCACCGACTCCTAACATCCCACCGTTCAACTTCTGTCAATTCGCTGTCTGTGATGTTAAGAAGAATATTCTGTCTATTTCATCGAAAGCTCTTGGTCCCGACTGCATTGGTCGTGATATGATCGTCCCCATCCTTGACATCATTGCCCCTGTCCTTACCTTTATCCTTAATTCTTCCATTTCGTTGTCTACTTTTCCCTCAGCTTGGAAGGATGCTTTTATTATTCCTATCCCGAAAAATAACAATCCCTCTTCTTTTTCCGAATACCGACCTATTTCCATATTACCCTTTTTATCCAAGATTCTTGAACGTTTAGTGCAGGGTCAGTTATGCTCGTTCATGAACAAAAATAACCTATTTAACCCTTTTCAATCCGGTTTCCGCTCCGGTCATAGCACGACTTCTGCTCTCGTCAAAATAACCGATGATATTCGTATTGTAATGGACAACAGGCAACTCACTCTGCTTACATTGCTTGATTTTAGCAATGCTTTCAATACCGTGGATCACGACATTCTGTTGAGTTTGCTTGGTTCTCTTAACATATCTCCAGCAGCTGTTGACTGGTTTCGTAGTTTTCTCCAAGGTCGCCGGCAGTGTGTCAAGATTGATGATTCCACTTCTTCTTGGTGCAATGTTTGTGTCGGTGTACCTCAAGGTAGCGTGTTGTCTCCTCTCCTCTTTTCAATTTTTATTAATTCAATTTCCCAAAATATTTCTTCTCCCTACCATATGTATGCAGACGATTTACAACTGTACACGCAATGCTCTCTATTAGATTTACACAACTCCGTGAAAACTATGAATGCTGACCTAAAAAGTATTGCCGACTGGAGTAATAAATATGGCTTATCTATTAACCCGTCCAAAACGCAAGCAATTATCATAGGAAGTCCTCAATTAATTGCCAAAGTTGATTGGACCGCTATTCCTTCCATCCAAATCAACAACACTCCTATTCCCTATTCCGTTACTGCCAAAAACCTCGGCTTGCACTTTGACCAAACCTTCTCCTGGACGGTACAACTCAACGCAGTACGCAAAAAGATGTTTGGTGTTGCAGCTTCCCTTAGGCGACTCCGAAATATTTTACCAATTCCCACTAAAATTGCGCTTGCACAGTCCCTTCTATTCCCTATTTTAGACTATGCAGATGTCTGTTATCCCGACCTCACCGAATGCCAGCTTAACTCCCTTGAGCGACTGCAAAACCTTTGTATCCGATTTATATTTGGACTGCGTAAATACGACCACATTTCTGAATTTAGAGCCAGGCTCAAGTGGTTTCCAATTCGCCTTCGCCGGAATACTCACATACTCCACCTCTTGTATTCCATTTTATTTGATCCTAAAACTCCTCCTTACCTGAAACAAAACTTTTCCTACGTATCTTCCAACCATTCCCTAGCTTTACGATCCTCGAACAAACTGACATTATCTTTCCCTCATCATCATTCAAAATTCTTTCACTCTTCCTTTACTGTCACCGCCATCTCGCTATGGAATGCATTACCCGAGGTTGTGAGGAGAGCTCAAAGCCTGCCTATTTTTAAAAAGGAGCTAAGGAACCATTATGCATCCTTATCACAAGATCGATGATAATGATGTTGAACCTTAACACTGTTTTGTAAGTATATAGTAAGTATATGTATAATATTTGTATGTATTATTTATGTATGTATGTATATTTATTGTATATATTATATGTATGTATGTATATTGTATATGTATGTATTGTATGTATATATATTTATATGTATTAAAATTCAACTTTCAGTTGTGCACCACCTACTCCGTTTCTCTGCAGCTTTCCTTTGCTGTGGTTGTCTGGTAGAAATCGCTCGAAGCGATAAGACCGCCCTGTGTACTTGTTCTGTACTTTGCTGTATAATTGTTTTATCCTCTCTTTTTGTGTACAATAAAGAATTTTTATTATTATTATTATTATATATAGGCTACTAACTATATTCGACGAGATACTTCACGGCACGCGGATACGAATATTTTTTTACTTTACCTTGGTTAATTATTTATGTAATCATTTTAATAAGTTTCGTGAACAAAATGTAAACGCCGTAAGTTAAAATTTTCATACATAGCTGAACAATACAGCTTTTATTGTAATGTAGTCTTATCTCTTACGTGCTAGGGTTTCGCTTGTATTGTTTCTTGTGAGTGAGCGCACGTGTTATTTGTATTGTTTATATTGTTATTTTGAATATGACATGAAATTTAATTATTATTTGATAATTGAATGATTATCAATAATATATTACAATTGATCATGAGAATAAATAATTAATTTCATCGATTGAGTTACTTTTAAATTGTAATTTTACATATAAATTATGAGAGCTTTCATAATTATATTTATCTACAACGCACTCATTTTACAATTCAAGTCTACAATAATTAAACTAGAGTCGCATTTATATTTGAACATACTGTATAGTAAAATTGCATATGTGTGAGTACTGTGAAGATGCCAGCTTTCCTTAATCGGCTAGTAATTCCCACAACATTGCGTCAATTTATACCAATTCGTGTTTTAGGCATTAAAAAAATGTGGTAACTTATTTACTGATAATTAGTAACTAGATTTGAAGTATGTTTTGTTACAGGTAAGATGTAGGTAGTTTATAATATCTGTTCATTTACATAAATATAAGGATATTAGTCAGTTCAATAAAGAAACGAATCTTCAATGGCGGCCAAAGCTGACTTTGACAGATGGTAGGATCATCAAAAAAGAAAATAAAAATAACGTAAATTGATAATTATTTTATTAATTATTTCAAATTGTTTGTTGACAAACTTTTTTGTTATTGTATTTGTGTATTTATATGAATTATCATATTTACGTATACAGAATGTAATAAAATCCCCATAATACTTGTAATAAGCCCATAAAACTGAACAACTTTTCCCAAAGAACATATTTTGTCAAATTCCAATAAAACATTATTTACTTTCGCAAATGCATAATTGTCATTGTAAATTTATGATAAAAACTATTATAGGGAAAATCAAATACATTTTAGTGATTTTATTTTTCCATTTTTTTTTTTGCATACCGTACGGCCTTGTGTGAGCGAGAGGGAATGATAAGCGCCGCCATTGAAGATTCGTTTCTTTAAAGAACTAACTAATACATAAATTCATATACCTACCTTTTGACAGGATAGGTACCTGCAACTTTCATACCTGCCTGCATTTATATAGGTAACAAATTTCACAATTTTAGTAAAAGTCAATAAAACCTTAAAACAACGATTACATACCCAAAAGCGTGTATTTTATTGGTACATGTTTGCGGCCTTGGCCTTATATGCAATTATTTAAACGTTCTGTTATTAATATTAATTGCACGCATAATATTTTAATATTGTACATATGAATACTGGTTTCCAGTGAGTATAAACACATTATTAACATATTAAATTATTTTATAAATAGATCAATTTTATAAGTAGGTATTTTAAATTATTCAATACTTTAAAGTTTTAATTAATAACTCATTAGTCGTACCAATGATACGGCCTGAATCAAATACATCATCAACATTTGAATATCAGTTATGGATTATGAATAATTTAAAAAATCTACTTACCCTCTTGTCCGAGGCATTGTTCGTGTAGGTAGTCGAAGAAAATTAACTCATACTTGCCACATTTTTATATAGCGCCATCTAACGAAATGTATAAATTTTCGAGCGATTCATATTGTATACGTAGTATATTATTATTAGTTTGTGATATGCGATTCATAATGGATCTTGGGAATGAGTTAGATAGAAAAAATTGGCTTATTTATATAACCTCCAAACTTTCTTCAGGCAGAGCAATCATACCATACAATAGCTACGTTACGACTTGAAAGAAAGACAAACAAACATGTAAACCACTTTCCCATTTATTATAATACTAGCGACCCGCCCCGGCTTCGCACGGGTGCAATGGCGGCCGGCCGGTACCGCCGCAAACGCTACGATTTACGATTATTATGGATAGGTACTGATTTTAAATTATATTGCTATTAGGTATGTAAGAGAAAAATGACACCGCGCCGTTTCAATTAGCACTGGAAATTGGAATAGGTACATAGATAATTTTTTTCGATGCGAATAACAATACACGAGTTTCATATTAAAATGTTAATTGATATGGTTACTAGGTATCAGTTACATTCCTATTTGCTGTATAATATTATCATCTCCATAGTACACTTCCTAGAAATTATAAACATAAATTAATATACCTGACTGCTGGAATAAATCTCAACTAAGTCCACTTACATAGGTTGTTTCCGTTTGGTTATTGTTTTTGGGCACTCACTTAAACTATTACTGCACTTAAATATAATATACCGGCTGAATTAAGAACCTCCTCCTTTTTTTGACGTCGGTTAAAAAGGAGATTTGAAAGCAATGTAATTATGAATAACAAAGTTTTGAATGAAATAAAAAATTACAAATAACAAAAAATTCCCAATTCAAACATACAAAAACATTAAGAAAAACATATTTTTTTATTCGTTGTGAAGTATAAAAAAAAAATATTACTATAAGTTGACTGTGATTTGAAATTATTACTTTTAAATTAACTCAATTTTGTACTAATATTTAATATTTATTAATTATAAAAATAAATTAAATACAGCTGTATATTATTAACGTAATAATATTATCTTAATACTCGGCTGTATGAGTTTAAATCTTTGCCTACCTACTCTTGGAGATAAGACAATTAATGCAATTAATATATTTTTGATGTCTGTCAAACGTCCTCTGTCTACGTGTGTCACTGTCATTAGGAAATGGCGGTCAATTGTTGGCGTTAGTGTTTTATGTTTATGTGTGATGTTTTGTTAACATTTTGTTATACGTTTCAAAATGCATATAAAACAGGTAATAAAAGGAATATTTTGTTCTTGAACTTATTTTTTTTGCAACTTATTTTGATATATTCTGTTATGATGTCTATAAATTCCTTACTTTGTTTACTCGTACGTACACTCAACTTTTCACAAATAACGTAAGTAATAACTTTACAGGTGATCATTCAAGGATTTAAAAGTTATCGAGAGCAAATTGTTGTTGAACCATTTGACAAAAGACACAATGTAGTCGTTGGTCGAAATGGATCCGGCAAAAGTAACTTCTTCCATGGTAAGTTTGAATTGCTTTCTCTTCTTTGCTCTTATTGTTACGTTAATTTTATTTTGTTCACAAGATATCTTCATATTACACATTAGTGTACACTTGTCTATTAAGACAAGTGATTTTTCAAACCACATAAATTATCAAAATGCTTGATAAATGAGATTTGCCACACTTTGATTACGACCATCAATCCAGCCATAATGTAAACTTTTGCTACGTTTTCATATTATAGGTAGAAATATTATTACATGTTATCACATTTTTTATGAGTTTCTAATTAACTTCTAAGTTATTCAACTTGTGCATTTTTAAATCACAATCTTTAAAATATGTTACAATAATGATGTATAATCATTATTATTTATTTATATTACAGCTATACAGTTTGTGCTCAGTGATGAGTTTTCCCATCTTCGTCCAGAGCAGCGACTTGCTTTGTTACATGAAGGCACAGGACCCAGGGTGATATCGGCTTTTGTTGAAATTGTATTTGACAATTCAGATAACAGAATTCCGGTATGTGTCTTATTTACCAATATTGTTAAGTGGGTACTCTGAAAAGAAAATTTTTTCATTATAAATTGTAAAAATGTGTTTTTTTACTGTTTTACATAAAAATTAAAAGTATATAATAGGAATTGATGTATTTTTAGATTGAGAAGGATGAAATTTTCCTTAGAAGAGTTATTGGATCAAAGAAAGATCAATTTTTCCTGAACAAGAAGGTTGTGCCTCGCTCTGAAGTTTTGAACTTGTTGGAAAGTGCTGGTCTATCCAATTCAAATCCATATTATATTGTGAAGCAAGGAAAGGTAAACTTTATTGATATTTCTACTAATTAGTAGTTAATTACAACAAACAATTATCATAATGGATTTATGATGATGAATGCTGAAAACTTATTTCTTATTTTAATATTTCATCTGAATGTTTTGATTTATTAATCAGTTTTAATTCATATTAAACTTGAAAAACACTAAGGAGAAATTCTAATTTGAAATAAAATTGAAGTTATATGAGCATGTTTTCATGAGGAATGATCTACTTGCTGCTAAAATAAAATATCTATATTTTTAACATATAACATACTGTTTTTCATTTATTATACAGATCAACCAAATGGCAGTAGCCCCAGATTCCCACAGACTGAAATTATTGAGAGAAGTTGCCGGAACTAGGGTTTATGATGAGCGCAGAGAGGAATCTGTCACTATCCTGAAAGAAACTGTTGGCAAGGTAAGTTATTATTGTTAATTAAAAGATATAAATTAAATGAAATAAAATAAAAAGCCTTTATTTCTCAAAAACACAATGGTTTCTTACTTGCTACAAGTATGGTTAGTACTGTTAGTACTTAGTATGGTTAGTTAGCTTAACAGATATAAATTATTGTGATATAAATAAATATTTCAGGACAACTTTCACACACTGCATGATCTGATCCCATACTAAGCTTTCGCTTGTGTTATGGAAACCAGATGGCTGATAAACATACATATACATATATATAATTTTAAATAAATACTTATACTTTATTAATTACTAGAGGTCCCTAGAGGCCCCGGCTTCGCCTGTGGTACATATTATTTCGCAATAAAAGGTAGCCTATGTCCTTTCTCGGGTATCAAAATATCTCCATACCAAATTTCATGCAAATTGGTTCAGTAGTTTAGGCGTGATTGAGTAACAGACAGACAGAGTTACTTTCGCATTTATAATATTAGTATGGATGGTTATTTATTCTTCTACTGCTTGTAAAATTTTTCTTTGAGATATATTGGCATTGGATTTGTTTTATAGGTGGAAAAAATTAACGATTTTCTGCAAACAATAGAAGAGAGATTGAAGACATTAGAGGAAGAAAAAGAAGAATTGAAGGAGTATCAGAAATGGGATAAAGCTCGGAGAGTTCTCGAGTTTATTATACATGACACTGAACATAGGGAGAATAAACGGAAACTTGAAGATGTATGTAATTCTTTATACATATTTATCTCTAGCTGTGCCCCGCGGTTTCACCCGCATTGCTGCGCTCCTGTTGGTCTTAGCGTGATGATATATAGCCTATAGCCTTTCTCGATAAATGGGCTATCTAACACCGAAAGAATTTTTCAAATCGGACCAGTAGTTCCTGAGATAAGCATGTTCAAACCAAACAAACAAACTCTTCAGCTTTATAATATTAGTATAGATTTACGATACAAAGAGTTTAGAACATTCGTTTTGTTTTTGGCTTCATACAGTATATTTTTTTTTATAAATTAAAATGAAAATCCTGCATTTTAAAATTATCTGATATGCTATATTTAGCTTAGTTATTACTCCCACTTGTATGTATCGCTATGAAACATTTGAAAACAGTATTATTTGTAAGATTATCATATTTTATTTTTCTAGTTGCAAAAAATGCGCTCAAACAGTGGCAAAGAACAACAACATTATGCTGACATGGTGCGTGAAGCTCAGGAACATGTTAGAGAATCTAACAGGTATAATTACACAATTCATTTGATATATTTGTTGCTGAATTCGTTGATTTCTAACCCTAAACCCAATCAGTCTAAAAATGGTCTACATTTTTCTGCAAGGACGATACGCAACGAAGATTAACAACATTAATCAAATTGACTTACAGTAATTTTATTATTTTGGATTTGTGATTATCGTTTTTCGTAGAAAATGGTTAGATATTGTGCTGTTTACGGATTTATTCATCAAAAAAACGCGAATTTTTTTTTACGCCAGTCAAAAATGTACCAACCATAAAGCGTTAACACACACATTTGCAGTCTCTACAGTGTGACTGTCGAAACGATAATTTTGTATGGAGTGTCCGGGGTGTGCCCTGACTCCTGAGTTAAACTCCAACCCCAATACATGGCTTTTCACTATATTTTATAATTAATTTAAACTACCTATTGTAGAAAACTTAAAGAAGCTCGCAAAGACGTGGCGGCTGCTCGCGAAGAGAAAGATATATTGTCCACTGAACAACAGCAACTGCTTAGAGAAAAGACTAAATTGGAACTCGGCATTAAAGATCTGACTGACGATGTTGATGGAGATAATAAATCTAAGGTAGGAAGAATATTTTGAAAATTAATATAGTGTTTGCTATAGTATTTTTTTGGGTTTGATTTTTCGCTAGTATTACGTAGCTATCAGTTCGGCTATTCAGTACTATTCTCGCTGTAAACTGTTGGAAAATAAACGCTTTGGAAATTCTTTAAAAAGTTGACTTATAGGACAACATATAGAAAATTTCTTCTCCCAAGTATAGGAATTGAAACAATAAATCTGTTGTTGTTGATATACAATAAGATATACAGCACCAACATTAACCTAACTTAAAAAATAAAAATAAAATAAATAAATAAACTTATTACAATTTTCTTTATCCTTCGCTAATAACTTGATTATAATATTTCCAAAATTAAACAGGAAAGAGCCGAAGCAGAGCTCGAGCGTCTTCGCCAACAGATATCAGAAAAAGAGCGCGAATTGGAAGAATTAAAACCAAAATACGAAGAAATGAAAGCCCGTGAGGAGGAATGTACTCGGGCGTTAGCGCTCAATCAACAGAAAAGACAGGAATTGTATGCAAAGCAAGGCAGAGGGACGCAGTTTACTTCCAAACAAGATAGGGATAGATGGATTGAGAAGGAGCTCAAGTGAGTTTATTAATCTTAATACTATTATAAAGGCGAAAGTTTGTAAGTATGGATGTATGGATGTTTGTTACTCTTTCACGTAAAAACTACTGAACCGATTACAATGAAATTTAGCACACATATAGAGGGTAACTTGGATTAACACATAGGATAGGTTTTATCCCGGAAATCCCACGGGAACGGGAACTATGCGGGTTTTCCTTTGAAAACGCGAGCGAAGCCGCGGGCGGAAATCTAGTTGAACATAATTCATGTGTACTATCTACTTGTCCTTGACCAGAGAAAAAATATCGGTCTTTAATACTATCAATTCGATAGGGTTTTGTTAGTTTCTTTCATGTTATAACAAAGGAATGGGTGAAATAGTGATATAGGCTACTTATTACCACTATAAAACATCTCATTCGATTCGATGAAGATGTTATTATGCGTTTTTGAATCAATCAAAATTTGATAATTTCGAATAGTACTTTTACTGTTACTTGCTAAATCTTTCGAGACCCCGAGTAACAGCTAGTAATGGTATATACGAGCATCCGTTTTTATGTTTCTAAATAAAAATTACTTTACAGATCGCTCAACAAGCAAATAAAAGACAAAAAGGACCACGAGACCAAATTACGTGATGATTTACGCCGCGATGCGACCAAACTGACTGAACTAGAGAAACGCATAGAGGAAATGACTAAAGAGATGGAAAGACAACGCGTGGCGATAGATGAACATAATAAACAGTATTATGAGTGTAAAAAGAGAAAGGATCAAGAACAGAGCACTAGAAAGTGAGTTTATTGAGAAAAATCGAGCCGAGCACACGTTTCAGAAGTGATACTTATTTGGCAAGATTCAAAAATACCGTATTATTTGGCAAGATTCAAAGATAAAACGTCGCGTGACGTGACGTGACGTTCTTGCCATGATGCGACCTTGAAATTGAACTCTCAACACGCCTAAAAGAGTTTCACTTCATAAAAAATTGTTGGTGACAATTTTTTGTCTTCTCTGAACTTATAACGGCTGAATGATATTAAAAATTAAAGTAATAGTTTAAAAATATAAAGATCGTTGGTATAATCTTTATAATGAGCTTTTGTTATTTTTTACTAGTGAACTGTGGCGAAAAGAAACAACATTGACACAGAATTTGTCTTCATTGAAAGAAGATTTGGCTAAGGCTGATCAAGCTTTGCGATCAATGGCAGGAAAGGTATGCATTAATTTTATATATACTTATGTGATATTATGCCTGTAACCTTTTTACCTTTTTTGCAAAAAAATTTTGTTCCGTTTTTTAATTTGTACTTATGTGTTTTCATAAATGTTTTGTTATACATAACTTCTTCGTTTTTGTCGTAATTTGCGCAGTTTTTAAAATAAAACTAATATTTTAGCCAATTCTCAATGGACGAGACAGTGTGCGTAAAGTTCTAGAAACTTTCCAAGAACGAGGTGGCGAATGGGCTAAAATCGCCACTCAATATTATGGGCCTGTTATTGAGAACTTCACTTGCGATAAAACTATTTACACTGCTGTTGAGGTAGGTTATTAATTATATATTTGTATAATATAAAATTTATGTGAAATTGTATGTGCGTTGCCATAAAAACTTACTTCGGCACATAAAAAAAAATAAGTTAATTATGCTTTTTTCTTAAGCGACATGCGCATATGGAAATCGCTTTTTTTTGCATAAAGGATTTTTAATTTTTCTCATTTGTAATTATGAATAATGTTACCATATTTTTTCATTCAGTAACCCATTCGAAATTCTCTACATATTTCTTAGGTAAGTAAGTATATAATTCTCTTATTATATTTTATACAGGTAACAGCAGGTAACAGGTTATTCCATCACATAGTTGAGTCAGACACAGTCGGTACTAAAATATTGAAAGAGATGAACAGACAGAATCTTCCCGGAGAAGTCACTTTCATGCCGCTGAACAGACTGCAAGTTAGGGATATGATATATCCTAATGATAATGTGAGTAACTTAGTAATTCAATACTTTATAATAAACTAGCTTCCGCCCACGACTTTGTACGTGCATCCCCGTTTTTCCCCGTTCCCGCAAGAATTTCGGGAAATCCTTTTTTAGCGGATGCCTACGTCCTAACATCTACCTGCATGCCAAATTTCAGCCCGATACGTCCAGTGGTTTGGGCTGTGCGTTGATAGATCACTATATCAGTCACCTTTGAGTTTTATATATACATATTACATATACACCACTAGTTTTTAATCAGTACAAAAAATTTTACAGGGTGTTAAGTATCTTTAACCAATCATACTTGTGTAAGAAATAATTAAAAACACTAACAAACAGAAATGTCCCAAAATTGTCCACATAAATATGTAAAAATTGTTAAACCTATAATTTAATCAATGACCCACACTAGGTATTGTGTTGTAATTTTCTAGCGTACGATTTCGAGTAGGTCCGCCGCACAGATCCAATTCCATTGATAAATTCCGGCAAACTCGCGTCGAAGCTCCGCCATTCCTCACCCCGCCACCCCCTTTCCCTCTGCGGCCTGCGCCCGCGTCGCACCCCAACGGCCCCCCGCTCCAACGCACACAAGCAGTGCCAAATTGTTATGCGCTGATTACACCTAACGAGTACAGTGGCGAGTCAGTAAATACGCTCTCGGCCGAGACAGTTGCCGAACCGAGTGGGTGTTTACACGTATTTCACTAGTGGCGAGTCAGTTCAGTTTTGATCACGACGCGGACGTCTGCAATGGATCGAAAAAAAAAAAGAATTTAAACGGGTTTTAAATCGGCTGTTATCAGATATTATTAACGAATTGCGGGATTTATTAGAAATAATAAATAAAAATAATAATTCTTTGAAAAAATACAATGACGAAACGAACGAGTGGCGAGTGGCCGAGTGACGCGACGAGTGCGTGTTTATACCTGCCGAGCGGGATAACGAGTGGGTACTCGGCCGAGTAAACAAATTGGGATTCTAGTGACTGTCTCGCCGCTCTTCTCGGCCGAGTACTCGGCCGAGCACTCGTTGAAGTGTTTATACCAACCGAGCACTCGGCCGAGGACACTGACTCGCCACTGTACTCGTTAGGTGTAATCGCCGCATTAGCGGAAGTGAATACTTGCTTTTTTTCGTCGCGTTTGTTTACGTTCTTCCCGGTACGATGTCATATCAATTCACATCACGGGATTATGCTTCGTGCGTTCTTTTTGAGTGGAGAAAATGCGAGTGCAGCAGTACGTGTGTACAGATAAGAAGTACCCGAGTCCCGAACGTTCGATCGCCAAATGTACGAACTGTGGTGAATGCTTACCAGCAGGCGTTGTCACAAAATGTTTTCGTGTAATGTACTAGCGTATTTTGAAGAGGATCCTCGACGTAGTACGAATGTCGAATAACGCTGCGGTTCATGAATTTCTCACAGCGGAGTTTGGAAGTCAGTGGATCGGTCGAGGTGGGCCTGCAGCTTGGGCTCTTCGCTCACCTGATCTCACACCCTTGGACCTCTTTTTGTGGAGTGAAATTAAGTGAACAAAAGTGAGCCGGTTAGTGTCGAACAATTAAAACAGCGCATATTGGATGAAGTGAAAAGACAAAAAAAACGTACTTCTCTCGTTAAAAAACAATTTAATAAAACGTTCACGTCTGTGTATTGACAATGGTGGTGGACATTTTGAAGGACAATTATTGAAATACTTGTAAGGTTAGTTAAGATTATTGTAAATACCAGCTGATTCTAACTTCTTAAATACGCCAAAATCGTTTTTTCTTTCATTACAAATTAGGTATTGTAAAAACAGCTGATTCTAACTTCTTAAATAGGTACGCCAAAATCGTTTTTTCTTTCAATACAGATTAGGTATTGTAAATAGAGCTGATTCTAACTTCTTAAATACGCCAAAATCGTTTTTTCTTTCAATACAGAATAGCTTATTTTATTTTGATATTGTTTGTTTTGTAATTACATACCTACGTACCTATTTAATTTATTGTAAAAAGTAATTATGCCGGTCCTAAGCCTGGATGAAGTACCTATGAAGGGGAGATTTGAATTTAGGAATTAAAATAAAATAAAGTTAGTAACTACCTACATGTCTTGTTTCATTTTATTGTCCAAGGTTAGGTAATACTATCAACGAATAAGTCAATGAACTCTGCAATGTGTCTATGATTTTAGTGAGACTTTCTTAAATAAACAAATGGTTATATCTTTGCTATTTATCGATATTATGTAATTCTTACATCATACATATGATAATAATGTATTCGCTAATATGTCCTTAAAGTTTTTGTACTGATTAAAAACTAGTGGTGTATAGATTTAAAAATGTTTTACTATACAATATATTTATAGTATGTATTGAAATTTATCGCTTTAAACTTCTAGATTCTAGAACGTCTAAATGAATAATATTCACCTAAAATGAAATATAATATTTTACTACCTTCCAAATACCTTAATTTTCCACTAGAGGGTAGCGTAACAAATGCCCTCAAAATGATCTTCCCGAGCATAAAACAGTTCAAATATAAAGTCACTCAGTTTAACAAGTGATAATAACGATAAAAAATTATTTACAATTTTATATTAACCATATTATTTTTATTACAGAACGCAATCGCCATGGTGCAAAAACTTAAATACGATCCGAAATACGCGAAAGCCATGAAGTACATCTTTGGCAAAACCCTCATATGTAGGAATTTGGAGTGCGCTACAGAATTGGGGAAACAATATCATTTGGATTGTGTCACTTTGGAGGGAGATCAAGTAAGTATCTATATGAGAAATTAATTAAATTGTTTTACATCTTACTTTCTTGCAGGAATATACTTTAAATAAACATGATATGTATATCATTTGGTTTATTTTAACTTAAACAATTATTCTATGCAATTACATAATTACGCACTTCAAATCAGCCCAAAAAGTGAATAATAATGTTGAATATTGATATTTTCTTAAAAATTCCTAATAGTAAAAATACTTTTTGCTATTTTTTTTTTGTCCTTGTGATTTGCAATCAGTCGCATAACTATAAGCAGATGAGGTGTCTGCGCGAGATTATGCCATACAGTAATATTTTTCATTTATTTGCGTCTATTCTCAAGTTACAATTATAACTAACTAGATTTCCGCCCGCGGCTTCGCCCGCGTTTTCAAAGGAAAACCCGCATAGTTCCCGTTCCCGTAGGATTTCCGGGATAAAACCTATCCTATGTGTTAATCCAAGTTACTCTCTATATGTGTGCTAAATTTCATTGTAATCGGTTCAGTAGTTTTTACGTGAAAGAGTAACAAACATCCATACATCCATACTTACAAACTTTCGCCTTTATAATAGTATAAGAGAAAGAGATTAAGATTTATTTATTTCCAGGTATCATCAAAAGGTTCGCTCACAGGTGGTTATTTCAATCAGTCCCGTTCTCGATTGGAAATGCAGAAAACTCGTTCAGAACTGATGGAACAAATAACAACTTTGGAACAAGAGCTCAGTACTTTGCGACAGGAATTGAATAAAACGGAGACGAGTATAAATAGTATTGTGTCTGAGATGCAACGAACAGAGACCAAACAGGGGAAAGCTAAGTAAGTAATAAAATTGGTTGTCTGTAAAGTCGGTTTACTGACGATAGTTGAACGTGACAACGGCCTATTGTGCTTCTTTGTCGCTCGTTCCGCGCTCTCGCTCGCACTTCAAGCCTTACATGGAACGCCTCAGAGCGAGGTAACGCCGCATGAGTCATGTTTTTTCGTGCGTACAGCCGGCTTTATCGAATTATAAGACGTTGTCACGTCAAAAATTTGCCTAATGTTTTTTTTATGTATTTATTTAAGTATATGATATGTTTATTTTGATAACTAACATTACTAAAACACTTAAAATAATAAAGATATTTCTTCATTTTTGGTAGGCTAACAGCGCTGTTTGTGTGTCACACGATTTTTAATTGAGTAATAGATCAATGTACCTTCTCACAAATACTCCAAAAGATTTGACCGATTTTAGCATCGACAGAGTTGATTTGGTGTAAATAAAACTTAAAACTAATCTTCAAAGTACACACTTACAAACACACTTTCGGATTTACGAAATCAATCACAATATTCTTACATAATTATTCACATAGATCTCTTTTCACAGGGATATCTTCGACAAAGTGAAAGCCGATATTCGTCTAATGAAAGAGGAATTAGGTTCCATAGAACGTTTCCGCGGACCTAAAGAACGGTCTCTAGCTCAGTGCAGATCTAGTTTGGAAGCTATGCAAGCTACTAAAGAAGGCTTAGAATCTGAATTACACCAGGTTAGTTTTTTTGTAGTATTATTGTTTTTATTGAAGTGAAACTTCTTTATCGGGGTTGGACAAAAATTTAGTGTAACATTTTTGCGTTACGCCGTACGCGTGACATTTTTGCGTTACGCCATACTCGTGTCATTTTTAAGGTCATAAAGAAGTTTCACTTCCTACATGTGTACATTTTTTTTTGAGTTTCAGAAAGGACTTTACAATCACGCTAAATTGTCCTAAGCAAAACGCTGCTTACACATCAAAGGCAGAGTTTTCTAATGAGCGTACAAAATTGACTTAAAACATTACTCCCACGAAATAAGGTGTTGATTTGAATGAATTTTTTATACAATGCTACTGTACCTATATAGGCAATCGCAAGTATAGTTGTTGATATTACTATAAATACTGACAATAAAAGGTTTCTTTTTATTATTGTAATGTTAACTGACTAGCAAATTTTTAATTAAACAAGATATGAAGAATAACTATATTACAATCTGTAATAGGTATTTATAATTAAAAAAAAAATTCATATATTATTATTATAAAAAGTTAAAAACAATGATTTTTTTTCTTTCCATTTGGAGATTACGGTGTACTCAGATAATTTATTAAAGTACAAAATACACTTTCTTAACCAAATTATTCTGATCCACAGGAACTAATGGAGCAACTATCGACAGCGGATCAAGGTAAAGTGGACGAATTGAACGACGCCATTCGACGACTCACACAAGAGAACAAGGAAGCTTTCAGCCAGAGAATGAATTTAGAAGCCACTAAGAACAAACTTGAGAATCTGCTCACTAATAATTTGATTCGGTATGTTGACAGTTGACACATTTTATATTGCATAGCTATTGCATAGCTTTTATCTCAGACTTTGAGCGCGGCGACCGAATGTAAAAATTCCATAACGAAAACTAATTTTTTTATGTATTTAACTAACGGATCTTAGTCGTCCATTAATGTACATAATAATTCAATAAAGGATATTTTATTTATTTATTATAAAAAACCTAACACCCCCACTCCAACCGGCACGGTGATGCGATGCTATGCTTTACCGCGGCAGTCCTCGAGTGCCACACGTATATTTTTTCATCTATAACTAAATATTTTTCCACTATAGGCGTAAAATAAACAACTATACTCACAATCATTGTCAAAAACCGCTGGATCGTAATCTGCCTACGCGTCAATTAAGCTGAGTTTTACAATTGACTTTGAATGTTATTGCCATGTAATTAGGTTTTAATTTGAATGAATGTTTAAATATCTGTATAAGTTAATTTAGTCCTATACTTTTTGAGGCCCTTTCAATTGACGATTTGTGAGTCTCATTCTCTATGGAACGTCAATGTTGCCAACGAGAAGCGATACAAAAGGTCATTCACCTAAAAAACAACTGTGGCGTTGACAATCTAATATCCATCTCTTTCCATCTTGTGTCTTTGTCGTAATGTCTCGTTCTCCCGGCAAAAATATAACAACGTCAAGACGGATTCGCCAACATTCAGGCGGCAATTTTATTATTCTTATATTATATTTTATGATTCAGAAAATTATTATTATTCGCGTTATTTAATTTAAATCTACATTATACAATAATTCAAATTATGATAAAATTTATAAAAATAGACTATCCTTTTTGGTATTATTACAATTTGCCGGATATTTTTTAAAACTATATAAATCCAACTTTCAAAAAGTTACGCACCCCTGCAATCCCCAATGACCTTGCATATGTTTTGTTTACATTTGGTATCGCTTCTCGTTGGACGTACTTTATATTAAATAAATATAAAAAAAAATTAAAAATATATGATGAATCTCTCAATCAGACGTAAAGACGAACTGGTACAAGCGCTCCAAGAAATATCAGTAGAAGATCGCAAACGTCGTCTACAGAACAGTAAATCGGATTTGAACGCAGCGGAGAAACGGATCAAGCAAATTAACAAAGAGTTAGAGGAAGTTGAAAGGAAAGTGCAGGCCGCTGTGAAAAATGAAAAAGCACTGAAACTTGAGTTGGATAAATGGAGGAATAAGGTGATTTTAAATTTAAATGCGTGTTACAAAAAATCAAACTGTCTTTTTATTCACGTAAACTATTGAAGTGAAACTTCTTTATCGGGGTTGGACAAAAAAATTTAGTGTAACATTTTTGCGTTACGCCGTACGCGTGACATTTTTGCGTTACGCCATACTCGTGACATTTTTAAGGTCATAAAGAAGTTTCACTTCTTACGTGTGTACTCTAGTACACGCATACATTTTTTTTTAAATAGTTTTTGTTTTGTCGTTACGTTAATAATTACCACGGATTGATTTTTATAATAATAATGTTTCATAAAAACGTTTATTTTATTTGTATGACAATAGTTATTATGTATGAAAAAATAAGTGTCGAACAAAAGTTAAAAATAATATTTTTGACGGAGAAATCTTATTTATTTATAATGAATGAAATCAAATACCTACTCGATACACATTAACCAATTTCCATATATAGTTCTCTTTACTAATTTCACATTAATATTTCAGGAAAAAGAAGCGCAAGACAAAATGGAAGAAGACGCGAAGGGTCTAGAAAAGATGGCGTCCAAGGAAGTATTGTTGCAGGAAAAAATACAAGAGTCGTTGGACAAAATAGCGGCCCTCGGTACACTGTCCAATGCGCCGGAATTACACGCTAAATATGAGAAAATGTCTCTTAAACAGGTAACATTTTTATTTATTTATTACTATGTGTTTAGAAATAACAGGACGCAAAATAACGCGTTTAAAATCCGTTTTATTGTATTTTTGACGTGACAACGTCTTATAATTCGATAGCCGGTTGCACGCACGAAAAAACATGACTCATGCGTCGTTACCTCGCTCTGAGGCGTTCCGTAAGGCTTGAAGTGCAAGCGAGAGCGCGGAACGAGCGACAAAGAAGCACAATCGGACGTTGTCACGTTCTACTATCGTCAGTAAACCGACTTTACAGACTTTTTGACTTTTTTTTTTGAAAGGTTAAACGTATTCAAGACGAGAAAATGATTTGAATGTATTCACGATCTTATGTATAATTCGTTAATGTTCATTCATATTATGTTTGTTAATGAACATGTTCTAATTTCGAAACGAGGTTTCGATGCTACTAGTAAAACCTAACTAAGATAACAATGTGTTTTTTTTTTTCGTCTTGATGTACATATCTACAAATTTTTAACTCTATTACAACATTAAGTAGACAATTATTTTAATTAAATTCACATAATTGTTACAATTTAGCTCTTCAAAGAATTAGAGAAAGCGAACCAACATCTGAAAAAGTACAACCACGTAAACAAAAAGGCGTTGGACCAGTTCATAAGCTTCTCTGAACAAAAGGAGAAATTATATAAGAGAAAGGAAGAACTTGATATTGGGTAAGGTTTATTTATTATGCATGTAAAAGTGAGGTTATGGTTTTCGAGGCAGGCGGGAAAACACCCCGGTCAATGCCTCCAATTACCCTGAATGGGCTTGTTTTAAAAAGAGTCAATGAATATAAATATCTAGACCATATACTGACATCCGACTTGAAGGATAATGCTGACATAGAGAGGGAGCGTAGAGCGTTGTCGGTCCGTGCGAACATGGTGGCCAGGAGGTTTGCTCGTTGTTCCACTGAAGTGAAATTAACACTATTCAGAGCATATTGCTCTAATTTGTACTCGTGCAGCCTCAGGTATAACTATCGTTGTCGATTTATGGTTGTCGGGCATACAATGCTCTGCGTATTCAATATAACAACGCATTCAGAGCGCTGATGGGGCTGCCTCGCCACTGTAGCGCATCAGGGATGTTTGCTGAAGCTCGGGTAGATTGCTTTTATGGTATAATACGGAAGAGATGTACATCTCTGGTGCGCCGGGAGTGGGGCAGTACCTACCAATAGCGCTCTTAAAATGATTGCAGACAGATTCGATTGTGCGTACTTGCACCATTGTGAGCAAGTACACACATCTTATATTAATAAAAATAAAATGACTAATTATAAATGGTAAAATATTCAATAATGATAATATTTAAATTAATGTAAATGTAAACTGTATAAAAACAATGTAAACTAACATAGTAATTAAGAAATAATACTTACAAGTGGACCTCTGATGTTCTATTAATAATAAATAAATTATTATCACTATCTTTTAGTTTGATATTTGGGAACTTAATTTAAGTACAGTCTATTGACACTAAATGAGTAAAATCTAATTTCTTGGTGGGATAAATGCACATTTTTTATAAATCTGTACTGAGACTCGAACCTAGAATATATCCAATCTATTTCTTAAAATAAACAATGTAGCAGTCGCCTTTACTTATCCATTGCGAGTTTTTTAATTTCCATTGTTATTCACAGTTGAGTTACTTTCAAATTTCCAAATATTATAAAGGATTTTCATGTACACTTCATCTCTTGCAATACTTGCGTACATGTAATCAAAATGATTAAAATTATTCATGTTATACTTTGCACGCACATTCGGTAAACTTTCACATAGTGTATTCACATCCATAGGATGCGATAATTTATCATTGTGACTATAAAACATCACAACAGGAACTTTTACATTACTCAAATTATAGTCCGGAGGGACAGTTCTTCCATATCTTTTCATATTCTGTTCCCCATAATCAAATCTACGAAAATAACCCGAATTTATAAGTTGTCCATAATGAATCAGCTGTAATGTAGATGAAGTAGTAGGACAATGTCCAAAAATTATGGGCATAAAACTCTTTTGAATGAGACCATTATCGGCACCAATAAATATAGTCAAAACGTTACCACAATTCGAAGATAATAAACCACAGAGACTAGATATCCACTTCAAAAAACTCGTACTAGGCGTGTATACATCGTAAATAGAGGAAAAAGAAGCAAAAACTTTCGAAATGTATCTTAATAGTGGGTTATCTATATTCTTCATCCACGCTACCGGTGCCAGAGCAAACATCATTCTAATCTTCTTATTATATTCTGGTTTTATCGCAGTCATAACGTAGAAAGCCGTCGTACCTTGCGAATGACCTACATAATATAGATCATTTGACTCCGTTGCATTTAAAATATAATCAATTGTAGCTGGTAAATCGTACAATCCAATCTCTTCCCATGTGAAGTTCCAATACTTTTGATCTGTGTTATTTAATTCAATGTGTGATAAAGAGTATTTATTTCCTCTCGCGTTTCCAAACCACACGTCGAATCCTTGATCAGCTAAAATATGCCCTAAAGAGTTTCCGGGGCCCTGTAATATCCAACAGTCTGCTGAATCTAGGATGCCGTGCATTAGAAGTATTGGTATACCGCTCTCTTTATTATTTCCAAATCTGTGGACTGATAATTTGTAGCCATCTTCAGTTAGCACTTCGTGCTTTTCCAAGTTATATTTGTATTTCAATGCCAATTCTTGAATATTAAGATTGGCGTCATCCTTATTAATAATTTTCGATAGGTCGTTGTCTAAAAAGTTTGTTATAATGTCAAACAATTTTAACGACTGCGTATTCCGTATTAATATTATAACGACACTTGCTAATAGCAAGTGTCTCAAATACATTTTGCCGGTAAAACAAATCAGTAACGCCATTTAAATAGTTTTTATCGTAATGTACGAGTATTTCTTTATCTCTAGGAAATACCGCTAACGCTAATTATTATCGCTGGTGGTAATTCCTTAAGTGATTTAAAAAAGTAAACCATACATTTTACTTCTATGCTTTTTTATCTATAATAGTACTATATATCCGGAAATTGTATTAACATCAAAACCTACTAGTTGTTTTAATTTCAGTGTGCTATCTGACTAAATATGATATACTAGTTAGATCGCGAGGCTTCACACTCGTGGTACCCGTATAAAAAGCAGTTTATTCAGAGTTTTATCTCCGTTCCAAATTTCGTATAGATCCGATAAGCTGTTTTTATGTGAAAGAGAAGCAAACATTCATACATTCTTTCCAACTTTCACGTTTATAACATTAGTAGATTTTATCGTTTAATTACTTTTTTCGGCCCAATTTAAAAGTCTAAAAAACTTCATTTATAAGGCCAAAAAACCCTTTTTTTACATTTTCAGTGGTGAAAAGATTCGCGAATTAATCGAAGCCCTGGAACACCGTAAGCTAGAGGCTATTCAGTTCACATTTAAGCAAGTGAGCAAGAATTTCACGGAGGTGTTCAAGAAACTCGTGCCGCAGGGACGCGGGTCGCTCATTATGCGTGTGGCCGCTGATGACCCTAATGATGTTGCACCAGAAGTGAGTACCATTATTTTTAAGTTAAAATTAAAAAAAAAATATTTCAAATTTTGAAAAAAAATTCTTCTTTAAAACGAGGAATTTTTAAAGTTTAGAATATTTTTGAAAAAACTTAAAACTGAAAAAGTAGCTTAAATTCGATTGCTCTGGCGGAAGCACGGGTGGCCAAGAAGTCAGCGACCAGCGTCATGCCGGCAAGGCGACAGACGCGGATTCGAATCCCGCATCGTGATAGATTTTTTTCTATTAAAAACTTTTTCATTTATATAACATTTGATTCATTGATTGATATAAAAGTAAATATATTATGTATCATTTTTTTTCCAAATATTATAATTTTTTAACGAATAGAATTCGCGTTCATTTGAATGTTGTAAAACTACTTATACAGGGTGTCCCAAAAAGTAGTGATGAACGGAAGCTGGGAGGTAGAGGACCTAGAGGGCTATCCGAATCACCCCCATGTATGTTATGCGATTTTTCGTATTTTCGGAGTTATGACGTTTTTTTTTCAATTTTTCACCTATCGCCGAGTACGATGATATTTTCACTCATGGTGACGTCAATTATTGCGCTAGATGCTTGATTTTTTTTTGTTTGCTAAGCTGAAAGATAGGCCAATTCAGTATGGTAACATTTACTATCGTTAGATCTTCGAATGGAATAAAAAAAAGAATTAAATGCCAAGAAAGATAAAATTACCCAGTATGTTCACCACTTCAAGGGCCCTTAAAAAACTAAAATCACATAAAAAAGTTTTCCGTTTGGCTTTTTAAAACTTGCTCTTTCTATCAGGTAGCCTGAAAATTTCATTTTATTATTCAGAAAGCTTCAATAGAAAAATTTAAATCTAAATGTGGTAAGTGCAAAAATTGAATTAACATGATGATCAATAAAAAAACAAATTAAAACCAATAACAAGGTGTTTAATTACCAGAAATTATTAAAATGACCCCTCTGTTGTTCAGTGCAAGTGCGACATCACCGTAAAAAGTTGTCTTTTAAATGTCTGAATGCCCTTTTATCATTTTTAATGGTTTCTTCTACTACTATGAATTTTCTGGTTATTTCGTTCAACAAACGGAAAACTTTTTTATGTGATTTTATTTTTTTACGGGCCCTTGAAGTGGTGATGTTCACCACTGAGTAAGTTTATCTTTCTTGGCATTAAATTATTTTTTTTATTCCATTCGAAGATCTAACGATAGTATATGTTACCATACTGAATTGGCCTATCTTTCAGCTTAGCAAACCTGCATGAAAATCTCCGTGTGAAAATTTCTGTTTAAATCTCGGTGTGAAAATTACCGTGTGAATATCTCCGTGTGAAAATCTGTGTGAAAATCTCTGTGTGAAAATCTCCGTGTGAAAATCTCCGTGTGAAAATCTCTGTGTGAAAATCTGTGTTTAAATCTCGGTGTGAAAATCTCTGTGTGAAATTCTCTGTGTGAAAATTTGTGTGTGAAAATCTCTGTGTGAAAATCTGTTCAAATCTCGGTGTGAAAATCTCTGTTTAAATCTCGGTGTGAAAGTCTCTGTGTGAAAATGTCTGTGTGAATATCTCTGTGAAAATCTCTGTGTGAAAATATCTGTGTGAAAATCTCTGTGAAAATCTCCGTGTGAAAATCTTTGTGAAAATATCTGTGGGAAAATCTCTGTGAAAATCTCCGTGTGAAAATCTGTGTGAAAATCTCTGTGTGTAAATCTCTGTGTGAAAATCTGTGTGAAAATGCCTGTGTGAAAATCTCTGTGTGAAAATCTCTATGTGAAAATCTCTGTGTGAAAATCTCTGTGAAAATCTCCGTGTGAAAATCTGTATGAAAATCTCTGTGTGAATATCTCTGTGAAAATCTCTGTGTGAAAATCTCTGTGAAAATCTGTGTAAAAATCTGTATTTAAATCTCGGTGTGGAAATCTCTGTGTGAAAATATTTGTGTGAAAATCGCTGTGTGAAAATCTCTGCATGTTCTGCAATGAGCGCAGTCGCGAGCGACCGGCACAGATTTTCAATAAGTGACATTTGGCTTACTGTTGTGCGTAGCAGAGAGTTATATTACGTGATGGTCATATTTTACTAAACTATATGCTTATTTATAATGTCCAAACTCAAGTAGGTATATGAATTCATTCAGAAGTATCGTGAAAGGCCATAAGCACAGATGTAACGCTATGAAATATCATGTAGCTGTAGGAACGCTTGCAATGATTTTTTTTAAGAATAGATACGTCAGCCGGGCACGTTTTTTTTATGTGATTTTATTTTTTTAAGGGCCCTTGAAGTGGTGAACATACTGGGTAATTTTATCTTTCTTGGCATTTAATTCTTTTTTTTATTCCATTCGAAGATCTAACGATAGTAAATGTTACCATACTGAATTGGCCTATCTTTCAGCTTAGCACACAAAAAAAATCAAGCATCTAGCGCAACAATTGACGTCACCATGAGTGAAAATATCATCGTACTCGGCGATAGGTGAAAAATTGAAAAAAACGTCATAACTCCGAAAATACGAAAAATCGCATAACATACATGGGGGTGATTCGGATAGCCCTATAGGTCCTCTACCTCCCAGCTTCCGTTCATCACTACTTTTTGGACACCCTGTATATACATAAAAAAAAAATTTTTTTTTTTTTTCAATATCTATCTCATATCTTAATTATTATATACATATAAATATGACATTGCAGCGCGCGAACGCGGAGCAGTTCTCGGGCGTGGGCATCCGCGTGTCGTTCACGGGCGGCGAGGGCGACATGCGCGAGATGAACCAGCTGTCCGGCGGGCAGAAGTCGCTCGTGGCGCTGGCGCTCATCTTCGCCATACAGAAGTGCGACCCCGCGCCCTTCTACCTGTTCGACGAGATCGACCAGGTGAGTGACGTCACGTGATACCACACAATATATAATAGTACTACGTACAGAAGGTTCACTCCCTAACATAAGCAACCACACAATATATAATAGTACTACGTACAGAAGGTTCACTCCCTAACATAAGCACAGAATACATAATAGTAGCTAAACGCTACAGAACGGACACTCCGCCTCCCGCCAAAATTAAACACTTACCTCACCCCGCACGATCATGCTATAAATGGGTCGCATTTTTCTGCAAGGACGATACGCAACGAAAATTGACAACATTAATCAAATTGACTTACAGTGATTTTATTATTTTGGATTTGTGATTATCGTTTTTCGTAGAAAATGGTTAGATATTGTGCTGTTTACAGATGTATTTCATCAGAAAAACGCAATTTTTTTTTACGCTAGTCACAAATGTGCCAACCATAAAGCGTTAACACACACATTTGCAGTCTCTACAGTGTGACTGTCAAAACGATAATTTTATATGGAGTGTCCAGGGTGTAAGTCAACTTTAGGCATAAATAATACCTAGCTCTATAGCTATAATAGCTCAGGGTCGGTATTGTGGGTTCTTATTATCATTCTTTTTTAAAAATTTTGATTTTCATATTTCAAACGTAAATGTAACTAACCTTGACTTAACTCTACATAATTATAATCGTCATTAGCCTAAAAAATGATATCGCCAGATTGCGTATATTTTTCCTGTACCTGGTTTCTGTGTTTTAATTATACAGTTTCACTGAAAACTAAAATATAATGTCAAGATATTATCCCACACAAATCGCAAATATGTTTGTAGAACAATTTAAAGTGAAGCCCTTGGCAAATTCCTCTGTTGGTAATGTGACGCAAGAGGTGAATAGCGTTGATATGAGCATGGCGCGGGGATTGAATTTATCTACTAAAGATGTCAAGAACGTGATTAAAAATATGGTTAGAGGCAAGTCCCCGGGTCATGATCATCTTAGTGTCGAGCACCTTAAGTATGCTGGCATGCACTTGCCAAGAGTATTGTCAATGTTTTTTAGACTGTGTGTGAGTCATTCCTATCTGCCCAGTGCACTTATGCGAACTATAGTTATACCCATTATTAAAAATAAAACCGGTGATGCTGCTGATCCCAGTAATTACAGACCAATATCCCTGGCAACGGTCATAGCAAAGGTGCTGGACAGTCTGCTCGATACATACATGGCCCCCAGGATTGACTTGCATGACGCACAGTTTGGCTTTAGGCCTGGGCTGTCGACAGAAAGTGCCATTATGTGTTTAAAGCGGACTGTCCGGTACTATACGGATAGGAAGACGCCCGTTAATGCGTGCTTTTTGGATCTGTCCAAGGCTTTCGATCTTGTGCCTTATGACCAGCTGTGGGATAAGCTAAGAACTGAAACGAAAGTAGATTTTGAGGTCACGTCATTACTAAGATTCTGGTATGAGAACCAAGTAAACAATGTTAGGTGGGCAGGGACTATGTCCGATGAATATAGATTGGAATGTGGGGTGAGGCAGGGGGGAATCACCTCCCCTCGCCTTTTCAATTTATATATAAACCAGCTGATTGTTGAGCTCAGCAATACTGGTGTCGGCTGTCATATTGACGGGGTTGCTATGAACAACATCAGTTATGCGGATGATATGGTCTTGCTGAGCCCATCAATCAGTGCATTAAGACGTTTGTTGAAGGTCTGTGAGAGCTATGCGGTGACTCAGGGGCTTAGGTATAATGTCACTAAGAGTGAATTACTTGTTTTCAACGGTGGTGGCAGTAGATACTTAAATGTGCCTTGCATCTCATTAGCAGGTACACCCTTGAAGCAAGTCACAAAGTTCAAATATCTGGGCCACTGGGTCACTGAGGATCTGTGTGACGATTTAGATGTAGAGAGGGAGCGCAGGGCGCTGTCTGTTCGAAGCAATATGTTGGCCCGTAGGTTTGCGAGGTGTTCTTACGACGTCAAAATGACGCTTTTTCGAGCATACTGTCAGACTTTTTATACCTGCAGCCTTTGGGTCAAGTATACGCAGAAGGCATACAGCGCCCTGCGTGTACAATATAACAATGCCTTCAGGATGCTTGTGGGGCTGCCGCGTTATTGTAGCGCCTCTGGTATGTTTGCCGATGCTAGAGTGGACGATTTTTATGCCATAATTCGCAAACGATGCGCTTCTCTCCGGCGCAGAACAGATACAAGCACCCACGGCATGTTGAGGGCATTTAGTGACCGGTGGGACTGCCCGATGCTTGGTCGATGGGTGAGACTGCACACACAGGTCGGCTCTAGATAGGTAGTTATTAATGCGTGTTTTGTTCTGCGGCTGACTGACTGAAATGATTTTTATCAATTGTTATTTAATTAATTAGAAATAAATGTTTATTATATTTTAATTTATTGATTTTAAAATGGTAATTTTTCGATTTATATGTATCTAAATTTAATGTTTTTGGACATGATTTATCAATTATTAATTAATTAGAAATGAAGTATATTATATTTTAATTTTTGTATTATAATTTTTGACATTGTTATAATATGCATGTATTTTTGAGTTATTTTTGATTTTGTAAAATGATAATTTTTGATTCATATGTACCTAAATTTATTTACTATGGACTTCATGTGTCTGCAAATAAATGATTATTATTATTATGTTTCTCGGTTCCATAATACTCGGGTACCATCATAAGGACGGTACCCGGTCCTTTGGAAGGCTTACGTGGGGACACGGATCCAACACGCAGAGGCCCTTTAGAGAACTTTACTGTGTTGTGGGACACCAGCCGCAGCCTGCCCATGACTGCACTATAGAGATACAGTCCTAGGCAGTCCGCGGCCGATGTAGGACTATTTCGAGATATGGAAAAACAAAATAAAACGGGCTATGGAATGGGATGCTACATGGACTGGAATTGGGGACTATGGAAACTATGGCACCTGCCTTTCTACTTAAGGGAAGTAAAAATATGTTGGCAGGTGGTGACTCGCCCTCTCACTGTATGGGCCCCCGAAATAAGTCGCTGCAATAGTGCGACAAGGGGGCAACATATTGTGAGCAGCTAAGGGTGGAGAGGCGTCCCTGGACTTTAAACTACGATCACGCGCTCCCTGAGGGTCCAGCATCACGTGCCCACTCGCCACTTACGCTTCGCATCCACCCTTCGAGCTAAAAGCTCTCGCGACTCCACTCTGGCCGGCCGGTTAAGGCAAGCCAGAGGTGGGGGTCCTGTCCTAGTCAGGCTTCACTCCGACCGGCCGGTAAAGGCGAGCCGGAGATGAAGACAGGGGCCTCCCCCGGGAGCACTCGGTTCCCGCGGGGTCGCTACTCCCCGACACCCCGCCACAAGGTGTCCTGCGGGTTGACTGATTGCACGGGTGGAATATCTATTATCACGTAGACAATAGATATTCCAACCGTGGGCGATGGGGTCGTCACATCCCTACGCCCTTTTATTATTATGTTTCTCATTTCCATAATACTCGGGTACCACCAGAAGGACAGTACCCGGATCTTTGGAAGGCTTACGTGGGGACACGGATCCAACACGCAGAGGCCCTTTCGAGAATTTTAATGTGTTGTGGGACACCAGCCGCAGCCTGCCCATGACTGCACTATAGAGATACAGCCCTGGGCAGTCCGCGGCCGATGTAGGACTATTGCAGGGTATGGAAATTTAATGATTGGGCTATGGATTGGGATGCTAAATGGACTGGTACTGAGGACTATGGGAAACTATGGCACCTGCCTTTCTACTAAAAGAAAGTAAAAATATGTTGGCAGGTGGTGACTCGCCCTCTCACTGTATGGGCCCCCGAAATAAGTCGC
Source organism: Colias eurytheme (assembly GCF_061535395.1). Lineage (NCBI taxonomy): Eukaryota > Metazoa > Arthropoda > Insecta > Lepidoptera > Pieridae > Colias > Colias eurytheme. Next base: position 7,224,452 of record NC_142993.1, on the reverse strand, counting down.
TGCAATAGTGCGACAAGGGGGCAACATATTGTGAGCAGCTAAGGGTGGAGAGGCGTCCCTGGACTTTAAACTACGATCACGCGCTCCCTGAGGGTCCAGCATCACGTGCCCACTCGCCACTTACGCTTCGCATCCACCCTTCGAGCTAAAAGCTCTCGCGACTCCACTCTGGCCGGCCGGTTAAGGCAAGCCAGAGGTGGGGGTCCTGTCCTCGTCAGGCTTCACTCCGACCGGCCGGTGAAGGCAAGCCGGAGATGAAGACAGGGGCCTCCCCCGGGAGCACTCGGTTCCCGCGGGGTCGCTACTCCCCGACACCCCGCCACAAGGTGTCCTGCGGGTTGACTGATTGCACGGGTGGAATATCTATTGTCACGTAGACAATAGATATTCCAACCGTGGGCGATGGGGTCGTCACATCCCTACGCCCTTTTATTATTATTATTATTATGTTTCTCATCTCCATAATACTCGGGTACCACCAGAAGGACGGTACCCGGTCTTTTGGAAGGCTTACGTGGGGACACGGATCCAACACGCAGAGGCCCTTTTGAGAGTTTTAATGTGTTATGGGACACCAGCCGCAGCCTGCCCATGACTGCACTATATAGAGATACAGCCCTGGGCAGTCCGCGGCCGATGTAGGCTTATTACAGAAAATGGAAAGAAATAACTGGACTATGGAAAGGGGTGCTATGTGGACAGGTTACTGGGTCTATAGGAACTATGGCGTCTGCCTTTCTACAACAAAGTTTGTAAAAATATATTGGCAGACGGTGACTCGCCCTCTCACAGATGGGCCCTCTAAAAAGTCGCTGCAACTTAGCAACAAGAGGGCAACATGTCGTGAGCAGCTAAGGGTGGAGAGGCGTCCCTGGACTTTAAACGACGATCACGCGCTCCCTGAGGGTCCAGCATCACGTGCCCACTCGCCACTTACGCTTCGCATCCACCCTTCGAGCTAAAAGCTCTCGCGACTCCACTCTGGCCGGCCGGTTAAGGCAAGCCAGAGGCGGGGGTCCTGTCCTCGTCAGGCTTCACTCCGACCGGCCGGTGAAGGCGAGCCGGAGATGAAGACAGGGGCCTCCCCCGGGAGCACTCGGTTCCCGCGGGGTCGCTACTCCCCGACACCCCGCCACAAGGTGTCCTGCGGGTTGACTGATTGCACGGGTGGAATATCTATTATCACGTAAACAATAGATATCCCAACCGTGGGCGATGGGGTCGTCACATCCCTACGCCCTTTTATTATATTATTATTATTATGTGTATCTCATCCATAATACTCGGGTACCATCATAAGGAAGGTACCCGGTCCTTTGGAAGGCTTACGTGGGGACACGGATCCAACACGCAGAGGCCATTTAGAGAACTTTACTGTGTTGTGGGACACCAGCCGCAGCCTGCCCATGACTGCACTATAGAGATACAGTCCTAGGCAGTCCGCGGCCGATGTAGGACTATTTCGAGATATGGAAAACAAAATAAACTGGGCTATGGAGTGGGATGTTAAATGGGCTGGTATTTGGGGACTATTGGAAACTATGGCACCTGCCTTTCTACCAAAAGAAAGTAAAAATATGTTGGCAGGTGGTGACTCGCCCTCTCACTGTATGGGCCCCCGAAATAAGTCGCTGCAATAGTGCGACAAGGGGGCAACATATTGTGAGCAGCTAAGGGTGGAGAGGCGTCCCTGGACTTTAAACTACGATCACGCGCTCCCTGAGGGTCCAGCATCACGTGCCCACTCGCCACTTACGATTCGCATCCACCCTTCGAGCTAAAAGCTCTCGCGACTCCACTCTGACCGGCCGGTAAAGGCAAGCCAGAGGCGGGGGTCCTGCCCTCGTCAGGGTTCACTCCGACCGGCCGGTGAAGGCAAGCCGGAGATGAAGACAGGGGCCTCCCCCGGGAGCACTCGGTTCCCGCGGGGTCGCTACTCCCCGACACCACGCCACAAGGTGTCCTGCGGGTTGACTGATTGCACGGGTGGAATATCTGTTGTCACGTAGACAACAGATATTCCAACCGTGGGCGATGGGGTCGTCACATCCCTACGCCCTTATTATTATTATTATTATTAACTTCAGAGACAAAATCTTTAAATTACTGTAATGAAACTCTTAGCTATACAATATTAAAACAGAAAAAAGAGTAACTGAGGTATGTGTAACATTAAACTATTCGTTATGAGAAGGGAGACCATGTTATGATATACATATAAAGTAAAATTAATAACGTAGTATAATTTTGTAACTTCATTGTCGATGGAATATATAATATAATGTCTTTTTACATTGTTTTGTAGTATTTGTAGTATAATTATAAACTAATGAGTGGTTCGATACTTCCTCATGAATTATCATACTCGACCCATTATAATAAATACATGTACATAGTACATTAATGAAAACATCATTATTCAGATTAAGTACAAATAAACAACCAAGATAATAATATTGTGTCTACTTTATTTTTGAACAATTGGTTATTCATTTTATTGCATTACAGCATAAAACTGACGATTTTTAAAATAATTGATTTGATTCCAATGCCAGCATTCAGAATTCAGTTAAAATAAAAATATTGTGTCTACTTTATTTTTGAACAATTGGTTGTTCATTTTATTGCACACAGCATAAAACTGACAATTACTAAAATAATTAATTTGATTCCAATGCCAGCATTCAGAATTCAGTTAAAATAAATAAAACCCTCATTTTACGTTATAAATAATCTTAAAATCTAAAATTACAGGCCCTCGACGCTCAGCACCGTAAAGCAATAGCCAACATGATCCACGAACTATCATCAAGTGCTCAATTCATCACAACCACCTTCAGACCGGAGTTACTAGAACACGCAAACAAGTTCTACGGAGTTAAGTTCCGGAACAAAGTGTCGCACGTTGAGTGCGTGACACAGGAAGAGGCGAGGGACTTTGTGGAAGATAGCGCTACACATGCGTAGATTTATTGAAATTAAATGTTTTTTTTCTATTAAACGCTATTATTTACTTAACTTAATTACCTTATAATATATAGTAATAAGAAAACAAGTGTTAACACGCGTCAAGTTCCGGAAGAAAGTGTCGCACGTTGAAGTGTGACACAGGAACGGGCGAGGGACTTTGTGGAAGACAGCGCTACTCATGCGTAGATTGTTTACAATAAAGTCTATTTTTATAATTTTTTATTGTTTACTTAACACAATTCCCTGATAATATGTAGTAATAAGAAGACAATTAGAGTTAACACGCGTCAAGTTCCGTAACAAAGTGACGCAGGAAGAGGCGAGGGACTTTGTGCTAGCGCTTGTCATGCGATGATTGTTTACGTTTTGTTTAAGTTTATTTTTGTAATATGTTATTGTTTACTTCACATAATTCTCTAATAATTGATATAATATGTAGTTAAAGAGTTAAGAGCTAAGATAAAAAGAGTTGACACGCGTCAAGTTCCGGGACAAAGTGAGGCAGGAAGAGGCGAGGGACTTCATGGAAGCTAGCGCTACACATGCGTAGATTGTAACTATACAATTACAGGCCCTCGTATATACCCTATACACTAGTATACAACAAAGTATATTTTTGTACTATTTTATTGTTTACTTAACATAAATCCCTTATAATGTAGAGTGATAAAAAGAAAAATTTAACACGTAACTAGTTCCGGAATAAAGTATGCGTGACAGGAAGAGGCGAGGGACTTTTTGAAAGACACATGCGTAGATTTATTGAAATAAAAATTTATTTTTATAATGTGTTAAGTATTGTATTATTATTTCTTTGGTGAGAATCCCTAGTAATAAATGATAATGAGTGAACAAGATTCTATAGGCGTTTAGTTCAACAACAAGGTATTTGACGTCGAATGTGTGACGCAGGAGGTAAGGCAGTTTATGGACGACACGCGTGCGTTGATTGTTTAATTTAAAATATAACTATGTATTTTTTAATATTAATATAATTGTGGACTTGAATATATTAGATATTACTTTGTCGGGGTGTACCCCGAACTATTAAACTAGTTATTTTGTAATAAAAAACGAAACAACGCGTCTTCAATAGTTGTCACACATGAAGACGCATCACGCAAAACACTTCATGGAAGATAGAGCGTCCGTAAAAACTTAAATGTACATATACGAATATAAATTAACTAAATTATAAGTTTTATCATCACCGTGCGTTCTTAACGTTGAAGGAATGATTCAATATCATCGTACTTAAAAAAAATAGTTTATGCAGAGTTTGCACAAATGGTTTTAATTTTTGAAACATGAACCATTTTTTTATCTCGAATTTTTTTTGTAACGTATGTATATTGTATACAATCACATATCATATTGTACGAGCAAGCACGTCCAAAGTGCAACAAGGCGCTTTGCTTGCAAATTGTATCCAACATTTTACACTTTATATAAAATTAAAATCAGTTCATCGTCGACGGGCATTAAGAGTACCTCGCGTGACTCATCCATCCATTATATAGTTATTATATTCAGTTAATTACAAGTTTCTTATATTTTAATAATTCTTTTATTTTATATTTATTAATCATACACACGTACGGGATAGGCCCGTACACATATATTATGATACGTATATGATTTGATATGTTATAGGTGTAAAGAAAAGAATTTTTAAATAACTGACTTGTTATATTTAACTTAATATTAACTTAAATCTACGATGTAGGTGCGGCTGTAGTCGTAGTGGCCGGACACCTCGAAGAACGAAGCAGTGAGACAGCTGGAATAAAAATAAAAATTTAATTACTAAAATATCTCGCTCGCCTTCTAAAACAAGGATAATAAAAAACAGGTCTTTAAACAAGTCTAACTGGATATAGAGTTCAATTGCATTTTGATATAGATATAATATATTCATAGTGTTACCCGGTTGCGATGCAGCTTTTTTTCGTTGTTTTATGTTTTTATCTTTTTTTGAGACAAACAATTTTTTTTTTGTAGTTACTGAATGAATTTACATTTATATTTTCAACATTTCACGTAGTTAGTAGTTATTTACATTTCAGTAGTATAGGTACCATACCATATCACATACATGGTAGGTACCTACATCATCTAAAGTACAGATTAGTTTAACCATTACGTACAATTAATTACCCAGTTTGCCTGTCTTTTGGAATTTTGTTATTTCATCTTCCAAAACATAATAAATTAAAGAAATAATATTCAAGGAAAAACACATTATAAAAACATGATATTGAAGCCAATTATAATATAGATTATAGAGCTTAATAACTTTATATTCGTCTCAACGAATGTTTATAAACAATGTTTTCCTCAAAGGTGATAACGTAGCATATATTTATTAATGCCAGTTAAAATAAATAAGCGTAAGTTTATTAATTATACACAATTATGATACTAATAGACGTGTTGGGAGTAACCGCTCGTGATATTTTCCCCCAAGTTTTCCTGTTTTATACAATACACTAATTAAAATAACCCTCGACTAAAACGATTGTAAAACACATAATATGAAGTATGAACATCAATTTGAAGCTCAATTAAGACACAACATTAAAATAATAATACTTTGTGGTACTACAACTTTATCAACAACTATTTGTGTTTGAAAATCTTCGTATTTGAACATTATTTGACCTAAAGGGTCTACTTAAAGGGCCTTTTGGCAAACAGAAAACTTTATAAAATAGATGACGTCTAAAAAATGAAAATAAACTTGCGATACTTACTAACTCCACACAATTGTGCACAAGAGAGCCTGCCAGGATTGTCGTAGGTTTGGCCGTTGGAACCACAGACTGGGTTGTATTCAGCTGTTACTGGGCAGGTTAGCAAACAGTTCTGTATTTCTGGAGATTGGGTTGTTACTCTGAAATCGTGAGGCATTCATCAATTATTGAATTTTAGCGTTTATTCGGTTGTACCAATATTTAAACACGATAGCTATGTAATACCGAACATGTCATACGGATTTTCCCCGCGTGTGTTCAAACCACATTTAGCTGAGGTCAACAAAAGAAGATTACCTAAGGTGAATCTTGTAGAGTCAAGGTTAAAAATTTATTATCATTATTTATCACAGTTGTCGTTTAGCGGCTCAAAAACTACATAAATAAAAACAAAATTCATAAACAATTTTGGTATCTTCTTGTAAATAAACTATAAGTATCTACTAACTGTTTGATAAAATTTTATCTATTAGGGAATAGATCAACAGACTATTATCGTTTTTTTTTAGATTTTTGACAATTCGTTCGTTCATTTTTATTTTTGCGTGGACGACCATACCATATAGTTTCCGACTATAATCTTTACAATCATTGAATTTACTAGCTGTGCCTCGCGGTTTTACCCGCAGTGCTCCGCTCCTGCTGGTCTTAGCGAGATGATATAGCCTATAGCCTTCCTCGATAAATGGACTAACACGGAAAGAATATTTCAAATCGGACCAGTAGTTCCCGAGATAAGCGCGTTCAAACAGACAAACTCTTCAGCTTTATAATATTAGTATAGATTAAAATTAAATATAACTAGGAATAAAAGCTACATTATTATATGGTTGGTAGTGTACTAGAGTATTATAAAGTAGGCTACGAATTGAGAATTTTCATTTTTTTAAGACGTTTGCCCAAAATGCTTACCCGTTACTTGGGGCTTGAGTGGTTGGAGGTTGTGTAGGAACATTCGGTCCCGTGTTTGGCCTGTTATTTTGGTTCATGTTTGGCCTGTTATTTTGGTTCATGTTGGGCCAGTTTTGATTCATATTCGGCCAGTTTTGATTCATATTCGGCCTGTTGTTTTGATTCATGTTCTGCCAATTTTGATTAGGATAAAAGTTGGGATTGAATTGGTTGTTTGGTCTCCTCCATGGATCAGAGTCGGGCCTGTTCCAGCCATACCTGTCTTCGAGATCCTCTTCACTCGAATCGGCTTGACGTCTGTATCTGAGGCCGCATGCTGCGTAGCTGACCACAGCTGCGGAAATTAAAAAAAATATAAATAAAACTACCTAAGTAGCTACTTACATGAGTAAAAATTGTCATCTCGTGCTTTATAGTGCTTGGACACCTAGATACAGCCTATACGTATACACCTAGACCTAGTATCAATACAGATATTTTTAAAATAAAAATCCACTTCAAACTTACTAATTAGTTATGAACTTACCTATATTACATTATTCTTTAAAATGAAATTGTACCAGTAATTATTTCATTGCCATATAACAAGGTAAGATTTTTTGGATTGGTCCTTTATATGTAAATTATGAATAAATTGTCTTAATTTTTATGTAAATGTTTATTATATTCAAAAGCCAAATGATGTCATATGTTTTGAAAGTTATTTATTCTGCAGGAGTCCTCACTCTTCTAGTGATATCTAATATGCTCGCTAGGTTATAACTTGTGTTTCTTTTTGTGTGATTTTTTTGCACGCCTCATAAGCGAAGCGTTGAGGTGGGTACTACTGTCACTTCGCGCAAAACATCTGATTTTTCAAACTTAAAATGTCTTTATGTATCATACATTGCACTTGTAAGATAATACATACACACACATATTAAGAAAAAACACTATTTTTAACATTCATGATATTTTTGATGTCATTATTGTTATTTAAACTAGTTAAAAAACAGTTTAAAAAAGTTCTGTCTTGGACGTCCGTGTGTCTGTATGTGCGGAGGATTTTCTTGTTAACACGATAGCGACCGAAATACTTTACTAATCGAGTCTTTTTTTTTCTCTTACGCTTGAGTATGCTCAGGAATAGAACCCTTTCATTTTTCAGGGTCTGATTCGATGTGGTTTAATTGTTATTAAATAAACAAAAATAATAATTAATAAATAATTATTAAAAAAAAATTATGAGGCGTGCACTTTTGGATTTTCCAAATTATTTCTTTATGTTCCCTCTTAAATAACCTTTAGATAATAATAATTAACACTGTAAACAACATAAAGCGGAAATTGCGAAAATATTGTTATTGTTATGACCATTTGTACATAACCTGTATTATGTTTACTTTACATAACAATTTCAATTTGAATAATAATAATTATTATTACTTACTTATCTACTTTATAAAGAAACAAAGATTTATTCAAACTTATTGTTAACATCTCACTTTAACATTATTAGAAAATGCTATACTTAATTATTAATTCATAAATTTTCTAAATATTTACAATTAATATATGATATACCTAAATAATATTATGTACTCACCAAGTAATATTAAAACTTGTAATTTATCCATATTATATACACAAATTTAATTAATGAATTAATCGTTCAGCGGTCAGACGCGGTACTGATGTCAACTAGCCTCTACTGTGTTTATAAATGAATCTTGTCTCGATATTTTACTCCTCCGAATGAACCTTGTTGATCGTGCTAGTGACGTATTTTTATCGATAACTATTTTACTCTATAAAACAATGTTGATTGGGATCGGGGACATTATATTAACATCATCCACATGACCACATCATCATTTACCTACTTCCGTTATCGGGGGGCGGGGTGGTTAATAATATTTTATAACTAAATAAATCATCATCTGTTTGTTGGTACTTGTACAGTTAAATAGTAAAAACGTTTCCTTTACATTATCCACGATTTCAAATTCAACATTGAAATTTATAAGAAGGCAAATAAATTAAATTAACGTCTATCAAAACAAATACGAAAACGTAGTTTAAATCTTAGACATTAAACTATTGTACCTAGGTATACCTATCCATCCAGCAACAAAGTCAATAAGCATCGATATTTATAAATAGGTTCCCACAACACTATTCTTCAGAGATCAAGAGACAAACCTATAACGTAAATTCCCGTATGTATTTCTTAGTTATCCTGTTTGTAAAAGGGGTTTGAACCGGGGTTTTCAAAATGCATAGCTTTAATGGAACATCGTTAAAAGATTACTTTTTCGTAAAAGCTTAAATATTCGATTTTAATTCACACTAAAAATAAAGTTATATGACGACATTATACATCGTGTATTCGTGTAGCATATCGTGCTTGTTAGCTGTTGTGTGATCAGTGATGTGCTTACAAATTTTCACTTAGTTATAGCCTCCAGCTTGCTACTTAATTCTTTTTTCATTTTTTTTTAATTTCTCTTACATGTACAATGAAGTGTCATAAATAAATAATTCATAACGTATAAAGAAACGTTAAATTACTTAGTACAAAAGAAATCCTGTATACTTACCAAAATTCAAGTTATATAGAGCTGTATTCAGAAAATAATTTATGTGTTATTGAACTCAGTACCTAATAGGTATAGGTATACAAATTTAAAAAGGCGGTTGATGACTATGGGCCTTACATACATTAATCATCGAAACAGTGAATCCTATATTGTATTGTATATTTTAAGTAAGCATAATAATAATTTGGAAATGGTAAATATTTGTTCTTATTATCGGTATCCAACTTTTAATATAAAAATATTATAACTGACCTAATACATACAACCATCTGTAAAAATTTTGCAAGTCGAAAGTCAAGCAATTTCTAAGATTGAAATGTTTTGTCTACATATTTTCTCGTGTATTTTTAGTTATGATATCCAGATCTGAAATTAAAATATGTTTAGTCTACTCACTAGACACTACTAGGGTCTAGGTATTTGTATTATCACCTCAATTTTACTACTTGGTTGCATATTTTCATTAAAAATCTTTGAGGTAGGTATACAACGACGATGTTGCTTTATGAGTGTCCTGATATGATTACAATAATTATAATATACCATTTAATGATTATTATAGTTTCTTTGTGTTCGAATACTACTTGTAATTTGCTATTGCTTATCGATAGGCGAAAAAAAAACATACAGTAGGTAAAAAATACTGATAGAAGCTGTGCCCGGCGATTTCAAATTTACTGTAGGTAACTTGTATTACAACTTTCATCCACTTTTTTAAACCTCTTTTCTAATGTATGGCAATAATACAAAAAAACGACTATGGCCAACGTTGTTCCTTGGAATTTCAATATCAATATACAAAAAAATATCCAAATCTGTGCTGAGGATTAGCCGTGACTGATTTAGCGTAAAAGGCAGGCAGACAATTTTTTGCTTTTATATTATGTATTAGTAGTTAAGTGTTTGTATTTTGTTCAGCGTATTAATATGTACTTAGTACTATTTAAATAAAACAAAGTAAAAAATAAAAATAATTCCCACGACATGATACATTTCAATATGAGCAAAACCAAGGTTGTTGGTTCTTGGGAAATTCTGTGATGTAGCTGCTGACGTGTTGTATGATTGCGTTGTACAATCACCTTAATGCACCTCGGTAACTGAAGTAGGTACTTACCTACGTCATTCTTACTATGACCATTATGACTTACAACATAATAATTAATTATTATCTACTAACTATATCCACCCTGGTTTGTCATGCTAGCTTCTCGACGTAGATGGTTGCGTTGATTTTCGCGAGCATTCATTTTTATTATATTTTGCGTCATTTCTGTAAGTTTTTGTATTTATTATATGGTACATGGGTTATCATCCTGAAATGCTTGAGGTAATAAAGTCATTTAATTTGATTTTGATCTATACTGGCTACTGTCTTTCCGCAAATTGCAACCCAGCTCCAGGAATCCCTTTATAGAAAGCCAGATGATTCCAGAATTACGGTTTTAAGATTATATTAATCAGTTAAAGTTAACTACATCCAAAATAGTGATAATATAACAATTCCCTATTTTAAATAAAAACTTTATATATTTGTATGTGAACATACCGTGATTCGATTTGTCATAAGAACCGAGCTCACAGTACAAAGCTTTGATAAACTTCAAAGAATTTGACGTTTTTCTCATTAAATAGCAGTTGCATAAGGAGCGAATGGTCGCTAAAACAATAAAGTAGACATGAAATAAAAACTTCCATATTTTTATTCGTTCAGTTACAAAAAACTGAGAAATAGTTGTACTCAAAAATTAAGCCTATCAAAAACATCGATTGAATTTACAAACACAAACAATAAATATTGATCGTAAATTAACAATCGTGGAAAGAATACTCATTAGTCGCTCATATGAAAGGCACTGTTGTTATCGGTTGTACGTCCTCCGGCCGTGGCAAAGGTTATCAGTGGCACACCACTACCACATCCCCCCTTTCGTCCATCCCGAAGCGCGCTCCGAACGCTACTGATACAGTTAACCAATAAATCCCTCTCAAACAACATTGCGGTGTATTCGAATATCGAATAAAATTTAAATCACCGTTCTCTTTTTTTTCTTCATCGTTCTATAGACTGTAGAAATAAGAAAAGACAATAGAGTCAGTTATAGACTGTGTGTGAATTGACAATTGTGTAACAGTTGCTTTTGGACGGTATTTAGTGGAAATGAAAAGCTGGAGGGCATTTTTGTGCATAATAATACTCGTTGGTGAGTCAATAGTTTTTAGAGATGCATTTGTTTCGACTTCAGTGACTACGTATACATGTTTTTCTTTTAAAAGTTAGGGTAGATTTGGAAATAGGGTTACAATACCACAAAAAATCTGAAGTTCTCTATTCATTTATTTCTATGGTAAATTCTAATATATTCATTCATACAAATACATTTATACAGAGTATAATTTAAAATCTTTATATAATTTTCTTTAAGCTCCAATAAATTCTAAATTAAACCGCATACAAGGATGGGCGTGGTAGGTAATCAACTGGTCAAAGTAACTTCGTAACATTCCTAACAAAACTTCCAAAACGCATATTAATTAAACTTATCTGCTATGATAAGTACCAATTAGTGTCCCTTTATCAGCACAATGATGTATACAAAGACAAACACACGCAGCTGTGATGTTAGACCGTATGGCGACTTGCTCCTAGGGTTATCGGGCAACACTGCCGAGAGGTACTGTCTCTACATTATGCGTGCGATACGATGAATTTTGTTGTATACTTTTGGCAATGTACCACACATTACTTAATAGTTAGGTACCTACTTCTGAAATTGTACAGAACTATATTGTAAACAATGGGAACAATCTCAGATTGCCAATAATGTTTTACCGTTTTTTATGTGACGTTACATCTGCATTTATTTAATTTTCCATTGATTTTCGTTTTTCATTGATTTTTGATAAAGATAATAAATTATCTAATAAAATATCTGTAGTTACCTAACATAGTAAAAATGTACCTTTAGCTCTACAAAACACTGGCGTACCTATTGATGCATCATGCATGCCACCAAATATAATATATCTATTGAGATACATTTGTTGATTAAAAATGTTTATCGTAGATGATGGAAAATTATTACAGCACTTTGGCTAAAGCCATGTAATCAAATGGAAACTTCCTCATGAATCACCAGGAAATAAGATAAATTTTATTCCCACGCTACATTCAACAAAGTATGATTTCAATAGCTCTAAATTTATCAAGCTCACTTTATTTTTTTTTCTATCGTACCTACATAATAATTGCCGACATAAAAGCGAGCAAGAGCCAAGAGGCCTTCCTTGCCTCTACAAATGTTCATGGGTCAAAAATCCACCAAAGGCTCTTTAGCCTTCCATACGATATTTTTCAATTTTTGATTTCCTTTTGTGTTATGAGACTGTGTGATTTTTGCTTTTCACTATCTGCATGGAAAATAAATATAGTGAGGGTAGTATGAATCGTAGACTTAAAGGCAAAATAAAGCAGTGGGTAAAGCATAACTAAATATGAAAAATTTGGATAGATTGATGCACAAATTCCATAACAGAATTATCGTTATAAAATAAATGTTCCATTCCATTTCTGAAAAAAAAATATTACTATCTTTGTATAGCACCTTGTGCAGTATGCGTAACAAAGTGCGTATGAACATTAATAAAATAAACATAATATTCTAGCTATTAGATAGCACATACGTAATATATCCATTATCTAAGTCTTAAGAAACTTCGATCTTCTGAATAACCTTTATGTCGCTCTTTGAACGTATTTACACCGATTCGAGCAGAGATTATTGGATTAATTACGGTCTACCTTCTAAGTAGGTAATTTTATTAAACTCATTTTCGCGTAATCGGATATTAATATATTCACTTTCGTTACATGATTTATCTTCTCGGATTTGATTTCGCTAATGAAAAAGAAAGAAAAGTTTAATAAAAATGCAACTATTAGACAAACCTTAACTAAATCAATATTTTAATGTAGAGTCCTTACGGCCATCGTTAAAGGCTAGGAAATAAGTTAAGAATTGGTGAACAGAGAAAAGGAAAGAGTTCCTCCCGAATGGTACAGAACTTATTCATATTCTACTAAATAACTTAGCCTTTCACGCCAATTTCTGTCGAAGTCTGTGTGAGTATCTTCGCTGGTGCGAACTGCTGGTGGAACATTCAACACACATTAAAAATACGAAATTCCTATAAAATCTTGAACACGTATACTTAGGTACCTGATGGCTGATAATGCCGTTTACCTAACAAAAAAGGTTTACTATACGAAGAAAGATAAAATATAATTATTTTTCCATTTGTAGCAATTGTTTACAAAGTATCAAGTATGCATTATCTAATCAATATTAACTTGTAAAACAAAACTGTGCCTATCTAATTGATGCATTCGGCATTGCAGTTGGTCATCTATAAATGCGTAATATGGATGAGATCACAGGAAAAGTTTCGGAGAACAAATATTGTTGATTAGATTATAGAGGGTCACACGAAGTCGGCGACAAAACAATAATGGAATAAAACAAACACAATCAACATTGTTTGTGTTCCAATTATTTTATCGGTGTAGGTATGGAGTTTGACTTGCAGATTTCTACGTAAAATCATATGGAGTGTAGATTTTCTGACTATCACTTGATACAATAGCCTTTTAGAATGTAGACAAAAATTTATAGTTTTTCGTGATTGATTTTAAAACAGAATCTTTATTATCATTAAACGACACCTTAAATTAAATCTATTTTAGAATTTTATAGTATATAATATCATTTATTTTAAATTTATAGCAATTTGAGTGTCTTTATTTATCTAATTTGTTCAATTCAAGTTCTTCAGAATTAATGCTATATGTGTATGTATGTGTTATCCTATACAAACAAATTGCACGTTGCTTTGACACAAAATCTCAACTTCCAGCATTGCACGAAGCGTCCACCGCGCGGCTGCCCGTCCTCAGGCCGATATACATAAGAGATGACAACGAAATCCAAGTGGACCCAGAAGTCCGTATACCGGCGGAGCTAGTCCGCGCGCGGGTGCGGGAGGGGGTGCCGCCGCCGCTGTGCGCGGGCCGCTGCGCCGCGCCGCGCGCCGGCCCGGTCTGCGCCTTCGACGCGGCGGGCACAGCGCGAACCTTTGCCACATTGTGCGAATTGGAAGCGGTCTCGTGCCGTGAAAGTACATGTAAGTTAACGAATGATCTATTTATATGGGTATTGGAACGGATAAGTTGTATTTAAAAGACTCCGAAAATGCTCTGATAAAAAAAATGCACAGTCTCGAATAAAAGTAATTAGGAGAGTATGCAATTTAGCAAATTCAATTCATTAAGAACAACATGGAACAACGAAAGAATGCTCTACGCCTGTTTTAAAAGAATTTGACATATTGGGGTTAGAATGAGCATTCAAACGTTTGATGTAAATGCACCTGCACCGTAACGCAATCATTGAACGAAAATCGATAAAATACGACAACAACCAACGATGTTGGGACAAGACATGAGTGGAGCGACTAACTATTTATAGAGTTCCATTGTATCATCATCATGTAAATAAACTCATCATCTGAGCATAAATATGTTTATAAGTCTATATGGGTATGTGAATGAAACAAATATTTTTACAGTTTATAAGTACCTACTACATGGGTATATAAATGAAACAAATATTTAATTTTACATAATGTATTTTTCGTTTCATATACATATATTTAATTCAGGTGGTGTTATTTAAGCGTATACTTTTCCTTGGAACTTTTACGGCATTCCTTAGTAAAATGGAAGCCTTAAGAAGTTTCGAATATTTTTTCCTCAAGTTCTTAATTTTATTATTCTTCCTTCTTAACTTTTTGCGGCATTTTTCAAGTTCGTTTTTCATTCCAACATTTTGAGGTGTATCCAACATTGACTCTGTATCTAGAGAAGTATCAGGAGATTCGACTTTCTTTTTATCCTTAACCGGTATGGCAATCTGTAAGCAAGATCAAAACGATAAGAATATTACACCAATAATACAAGTATAATAAACTATATTATAAATAAAAGTTCCATTGATTCACTCAGTGCAGTTACATACATGCAAAACATCCATACTAATATTATAAATGCGAAAGTAACTCTGTCTGTCTGTCTGTTACTCAATCACGCCTAAACTACTGAACCAATTTTCATGAAATTTGGTATGGAGATATTTTGATACCCGAGAAAGGACATAGGATAGGTTTTATCCCGGAAATCCTACGGGAACGGGTTTTTCTTTGAAAATGCGGGCGAAGCCGCGGGCGGAAAGCTAGTAAACTATATTATAAATAAAAGTTCCATTAATTCACTCAGTGCAGTTACACACATGCAAAACATACAAAATACTTACATACAATTATGCATTTGACAAATGCTCTTCTAATCTTAAAGTGTTAAATTTTTTAACTTTTAAGTTTCTTACCAATATGCTAGGAACAGCCGTTTTCCTAATACGTTTTATGCCTTGTGAAGTGACATACATGTCTTTGTCCAAAAAATGCTCAGAACAAACGACGCTTGAACTATTCGGCTTAAAATTCTCTTCACACCTTTGTTGACCAACGATTGTTGTCCATTCTGCACATTTTATTGGGTCGCGAGGAAAACTGAAATATAAAAAGTTATTAATGTAACTTTGCATGTTTGCACCAAAATGACACTCACAAACTACACTAAACTATCATTAGGGTGCTTTTCCACCAGAGATGTGCGAGGATACGTGGCGAGGGATGTGTTTGTAAAGAACCAATAGTATCGCTTCAAACGCTAAATCAAGCAATATGATTGGTTCTTTCAATAATTTCCGTTTTATAATCAATATTAATAAATAGCCTTTCTTACCGAAAATACGATATGCCATCCTTTTTTAATATTTTTGAAGTAATATTTTTACAATTATTCAACGAACATTTCGGCATTTCTGTCGCCGCGCTGTGCGACCAGACACGAGCACTCAAAGCCTACCCGAAAAGAGCGCACAAAATATTAGAACGTTGCGCTCATTTTACTCGGACGGACGTTGAGTCTTGAATGTGCATCTATTGGTTTTGTGACACGCTTTTATTATCTTCACCTGTAACCAACTCCTTTAGATCGATTTTGACCAACCTTAACAAATTCAAACTTGTTAAACTAAAATCCTTATTTCATAGTCTTGATTGCATAAAGA
Source organism: Colias eurytheme (assembly GCF_061535395.1). NCBI lineage: Eukaryota > Metazoa > Arthropoda > Insecta > Lepidoptera > Pieridae > Colias > Colias eurytheme. Next base: position 7,208,051 of record NC_142993.1, on the reverse strand, counting down.
AGAAATATAAAATCAGACGATTATCTTAGAAAATTTTAATTATTGATTCATCTTTAATGCCTTTATTTTTATTTAATAGCAAGTAGGTATGAGCGAATGAATCTAAACAAAACTTGAAGGGAATTGAAAGAGCAGAAAATGTTCAAAGTTGTCAGAAGGAAATTCCAAATTACTTATCCCTATGTTATTAATAAACACATAGATTCATATTCTTATTATTATACCTACTAGTACAATGCCGTCAATGCCTTTTTCTTATTTTATCACAAGCTTAATATAGCATCAAGTATCTCCACTGGCGTAAATCATCGGCCATCAAATAACTATATTTAGACCAAAAGATAAATGTAACCTATATTTAGGAGACAATTCCATAAATACATATTTTATTGGTCTCGATAATATCTAAGTATATTTCCTCAATAAATCAGATATGGTTAAATTGTAAATTATAAATCATTGTAAAATATATTAATCAATATAGATATAGATAATTAATAATAAATAATAATTGTCTTAGATTCTTTAAGTATATTGAACAGGAGACAGGGCTTCGATTATTTTTAAAGGTATAAAAATTAAAAATATTCGAATAAATTGAACAACAAATCCAAAATACATTTTAAGATCATAAATAAAAGGCATGTTAGCTGTGCATGTTAGCAAGCAATGCATCGGCTTGAACAAATAGTTATTTTTATTAAAGCATTGTGAAAATAATTCGCATTGATGAAAAATCGATACTACTTCCCAGCTCTCTTCCAGATACCAACAAAATTATAGTTCGTGGATATTAAAGTCCGCGGAACACACCAGAATAAATAGAATCATAATATTTACTAGTCTACATATGGGCTATCTTAAATACCCATATGCGTTAACATAAACTCACGGATAAGTTATCTTCGAAGATAAAAGGGGAGGCGGGTACGTAGTGTACTCGTTTGTAAATACTACTCTATATTGGGGATAAGGTATTGGGTATATATTATGTACCTATGTGTACCCATATTTTAAACATTGGCTTTAAAAAATAGAACACTATCAGATCAATTTCTATAATATTTTTGGTAGGTAGTATTGAGCAATATTTGATGAAAGAAGTGGGATTTGCAATCATATTAGAAAATTTCCTAGAATCTGTAAAAAAATGATCTTCCGTGATTAAAATAAGAAATATTTAAATATGATGTTATTCTTGTTTTTAATTAATATTTAACTTTTTCAGATTATGCCATCACGAGTCTTGGAGAGTGTTGATTATTTACTAAACTTGGTATTTAATCAACTGCGTGAACATGACATCCTTCGTCCATCATTATCATAATCATAATTATAGATAAGTAATAATTTAATACAGCCATCATTTGGCTATAGGTACTTATTAGCAATTCATGCCAAAATTAATCATGTAATTTGTAAAGCAACGTTACATTTGCAGTAAGAAGATTTTTTAAATACATTATTTTCATTAGATGTTTTGTGTAGAGCTACCATATAATATAGATATATGTATAATATTTTACTATGTAAATCTGTGCCATTTCAATGTACCTAAGTATTTTTATATATCTTCTTTCTATTCTAATTAAAATTTTAGATTAAAAAATATGATATTATTAGATATCGTTCTACGAACTATATGTACCTTTCATAATTAAAAATAAATATCTTATAGCTTACAATAAGTAATTCCATTTGTACCTAATTTTATATAACTTCATGCGACAATTCTCATTTTGTGAAATCAAAAAGTATTTATTAATTATGTATTATTTCGGCCTATTGAAAGTTCCTAAATTTAAGTTTTTATACTATATGTGTTTATTATTAGTGTCTGTCTTAAAAGTGTAGTATTAAGATACAATCTAGAGTAAATAAATCCCGTTATTTATTGTACTAAGTACAAAACAAAGAACATTGGATTGTATCGCGACACCAGTTAGTGTATGAGATTTCAATAAAACTTTTTGCTACATTATTGTTATTACTTACTAGCTGCTCCGCGCGGTTTCACCCCCATGGCTCCGCTCCTGTTGGTCGTACCGTGATGATATATAGCCTATAACCTTCCTCGATAAATGAGCTATCTAACACCGAAAGAATTTTTTAAATTGGACCAGTAGTTCCCGAGATTAGCGCGTTCAAACAAACAAACTCTTCAGCTTTATAATATTAAGTATAGATAAGCCTACTAGCTGATGTTCTATCTATATTTTGAAAAAAAATTCACCTAAGTGAGGTTGTAGGTGTCGTCACTAAAAAATATACAAATTATCTCTGAAAAATATGGTAAATGTATTATAAAAAATCACTCGTCTATTATTGATCGGCGCCAAGCAGTCTTAAATGACATTGTTGTTGTTTATGTCTTCAACTCTACCAATAACAAATATGATCTAATTCTCTTATCAAAAGTATGACACTGTTATCATTTTAATTAAGTATATTATTTACATTATCATTCAGATCAGGATGTTTTTACAGCAAGTATCTTAACTTGACTCATTATTATATGAGTGCATCTTGTTTAGATGAAACAAACAAAGTACTTACTCATTGCTTTATTATTTTCTTTTATTTTTTATTTGAGATTAATTTAAAGTTTTTATTTAAAGAGTTATAACTGCGCCTAACAATATAAGAGCCGCAAGAAACAGCCTTTTGTATATTGTAAAAATTTTACATATCTGTAAATAGCTAAGTAACTAACTACATATTATATTGTTTTAAAAAAAATTGTTCGATGATATCAGAATACTTGGCACTGGCCACTGACTGTACCTATCTTTTCTATCCATCTAAGTATATATATATGTTCTCTGCAATGTCCCTGCAGTAATACTTTTGCACCCTTTTGTATTTTACATGGAATTGTTTTTCCTACTTTATAATGTATCTTTTAGGCAATTTTTTTAAATTATATTTAGAGTACCTAAGCTTGGAATGTACCTATAAATCGATACCATCATTTTTCTTTTTGTCATTGCGTACTAAGACTCCTGTAGAACCGCCATCCTGTTACAAATGACGCGAAATTTTGTGCGTCATTTGTAACAGGATGGCGGTTCTACAGGAGTCTTAGTACGCAATGACAAAAAGAAAAATGATGGTCCGAACGCTGATACCGGATGCGTTAAGATACTGTAATATAAAATATAACAGTATCTTAAGATAAAATATTATAGTATCTTCACCGTGTGTGACGCGCTTTAATATGAAGTTTGTAATTTGTAAAATCTCTATTAGATTATTTCGATGGCAATAAAAAAAAACAAAATAAAATTTAAATCATTTTAATATTTCCAAAAATGAAAAATAAAATCATTACATGAAAGCTTGCAATTGAAAAAATATAAATTCTTAATCAGTTTAATCACCGGTTCTTAGTTCACACAAAAATTACTATATTCTACAAAAAATGTGAGTATTTCAAGCGAGTTATTTGCTGTGCGGTTTCTTGTGATGAAATTATGAGAGACGAATACCGTCGGATCCTTTGCATTCACCCTTGCTGATCTTTTGCAGACCTGAAATGATAAACAAAAATTAAAACTAATATAAAAAAAATCCTGCTACTTTTATGTCTATGATCCAAAAAACATTTTTTTTTTTGTTTTTTCAAAGGTCAATATTTTATTTTATTTGTTCAGGCCAATCCGAACAGGCATGGGCGTACAGAGTAACTTTAGTTGGGGAATTAAACTCGTCTGTGATTACCAAACATTATTTTGATAAAAACATACTTAAGGGAGCCGCTAAACACTTAATTAACTTTGTTATTAAATTCAATTGTTTAATTTCAATATTTAATTGATGAAACCGAGTAGATTTACGAATATTTTTTTACGAAGATTTTATTTTGTCATGTAAATACCTAACATGTAACACAGTAACTCAATGATAAATGGTGACTGGAATTTTGGAAATTTTTAAGCAGAAATAAAAATATCAATAGATAATGTTCTGAAATTTACATGATTGTTAGTTTATAACTTAGAGCATTAAAGTTATTTTAATTCTCTAAGGTTTATAAAAATACTGCGCTTTCGCCATGTGACGTGATGATGGTTTGTAGTCATATGCGGTGTGATGTGATGTGATGTGATGTGAAGTGACGTGACGTTACGTTACGTGACGTGACGTACCGTGACGTATGTGGTGAATTTGAAAAATGTTCCAAGGTCAAGGTGAAATAACAAAGAAATACCAGAAATATAATAACTTGGAAGAAACTTTAACCGAAACGATATAAACACAACTCAGTAAACAAAGAAACAGGTACAGTCATAATGCATGATCTAGATTAACCTATTTGTAAGGTTTATATATTGAAATCAAGGTAACATGAATCACCACCGGTTTACAAACAATGCCTGCTCGCTTACATCACGATACGGTTCGATAAACATGCAATGTTATTTACATCGAAATTCATAGAAATACGCCAATGTTACTGGTGAATTCATTGAAATACCATTGAAATAAAGAAATACAGTGGTCAAAGTCATTAGGATCATTAACACGTACAAGGCTTGAATGAGGAAATTGTAATTCTTTGTGATGTCTGTTAATATGTTCACATGAGCATAATTTAAGAGAATATACTTTTATAGCCAGGTATAAGTTAGTTGTTCCTGTTGGACCTGCTACTGCTAAATAAAAAGTACAATAAGATTAAATTAGTTTATGTTTTCATAAACTAGTGTTGTTATAGCAGCTTTTGAAGCAGCAGTAACAAACGAATGAAAATTGAAAATATGTATAAGAAAGTGTACAAACTGCGCAAAAATTTAAAACGACAAACAAAAAAGCTGCCTGTCTTTCAAAAATTAAAATCAATTAATATAAATAGTATTGCTTGCAATTAATGGTGAAAATTGCAAGCTTTTCTTTCATTTAGATATAGCCTTAAACAACCCAAAATCGTTGAAAATATTATCCTACCTGTATATAATAATAAATATGAATTAAAGATACTAACTGTCCTTATTCTCGCAGTTGTAGTTGTTCATGACACATTCACTGCCAAAGGACTTGGGTTTTTCTCCCTGTTTTCCCGCGCAGATTGGCTCAAACTTTTCGTGGGAACAATCGTGCATACAAGCCTTCTTGCGGGCCGCGTCTGCTTTCAGTTGCTTCAAGTCGGGCTTGTCGGGACGGCATGATACCGCCACTATGAGGGCCACTGAAACATTTTTGTCATAAATGTTAACGATTGTACAAGGATTTAAAAGAATAGGTAGTAGGTAGGGTTTATTTACTCTTCAATAAAACACGTAGTATATTATTATTAGTCTTAAACTTATTGCTAATATAAGTATACACAATAAAAAACAGTATAGTTTATTAGGCGGCCGTATCACTTAGAAGTGATCTAGGGTAAGTATCTAGGGTTAAGTACTTCATCTCAAAATCCTAATTGGTTTACTGTTAATTAAATATGTACATATTGGTAAAAATATTGATTTTCGCCTTATCATGTGTTAATTTATCATAATATAAAAGTTTTAACCCATGACATGATGATAAAAAAATAATATGACTTCATGTATTTAAAGTAGTATCTTTGACAAAAGAGGTACCTAAGCTTTTATTATTATGAGCTCTAATTTATCCAATTTAAATCTCATTTCACTAACACCATAAGTATCTAGGAGACCTTGTGCTAACATGACTGTAACGAGACATGTAGGGTCACAAATTAGACTTCATCAAATAACGACAGGAAGACGCATCAAGTCGCTCCAGTTATTGCTAGTTTGTTAAAGTAATGCTTCTTTATACGTATGTTAATATCAAATAAGGTATAGTAAGCTTTAGCTACAGCACAGTATTACAAAGATTACAATATATGTATAGGTTTGGCTAATATCTACTAGGAAGCCGTTTATTGATCATCAAAATATTTAGTCGTTTCACAGCGGTTTTTGAATTGAATTGTGGTGTAAAGTAGGCTTCAGAAAACAAAAAATTCAATAAGAAAACATGAAAACTAAACAACCTCATTAGGACAAAGTGTTTAATACACAATTCTAAGATAAATAAATGAAACAATTGAATTGTTTCGTGCAATTTAATTTATCACATTATGATTAAAACGTTAAAATAATACAAGCGGAAACATTTAAAAATTTTTGGGAGAGAAACATTGCCACGACACATTATGACGTTCGCTACATCTGTGGAGTGTGGATGCCCCGGGCAAATTGACCCCAGATTACAGATAGGAAAGAATAAATTGTGTTCAAAGAAAGAATAAATTGTTCTAAGCCTCATTAAAAAATACAATTATTTGACGATGAAATGTTGGATCTCAGGAGCATCATCCAAATAATTTACACGTACTTATATAATTAATTATTATTTAGATTTCAGATAATACTAATTTCCTACAACAATATTCTCTTCAACGATGTGCTTATAAAGTAATCTCATCTGTTTTGTAAGTTGTAACTGAATAGATAGTAAGATAAATTATAGAATTTATTATGTATCATCGCTGTAAATAATGATGATAAGAGGGAAATAATAAGAAAGTTCAAGAATATATCGGCTTTTAAATAAAATCATCAAAATACTCACCAAATAAAAATACAGTTATGGACTTCATATTACAAACGGGTCTCACGACTCACTGCTCTGCGCTCACCAAAGGTAAACTAACAGTGGTGGGGGTCAGGTTCTCTTTATATCTGGCCAGTGCCTGAGATCACATTGTCACGTCACCTACAGTAATTCAGTCTGTTAAAAAATATATTCGCGAATCAAGTATAGGTAATTAGGGGACTGTTGGTTGCGAATAAACAATGCGATATGCATATATGTCGTTTGTTAACTGTTATGCCAATTTAATGAACTTGGCAAAGACAAAACATAATATATAATATAAAGGACGAAAAAAATATTCTAAAACTACATACTCATATCATTACGGAATAATATGCGCTAATATAGGAACACAGTATCAAAAAAGTTACAAGTTCCACCCCTTAAGTATGTGTAATAATGAGGAATTATTTTATTTCACCCTTATGTGAAATAAGCCCCTTTTTCCAATTCGTAAAACCCTTAGGTACATATTGTGAAAAGATTCGTAAAAACTTAAATTTTTATCTGTTATACTAATATGTATATGCAATTTTTGTATCGTTTCCTAAGATCGTTTGACGTTTCGAATAATTATAACAATATAAAACTCTATATCTATTATTTTTCCTATTTATAATAAAAATTAAAGGCAAATAGGTAAATCAAAAAACGTTCTTTATAATATGAGATTGCATGCCATTAAAATCGAGTTTGTAGGATCAATAAACTTTATTCGTGTGTTTGTCATGACCTCTCAGTTATCTTTGCATAGACACAAAGGAGATTAAACCTACACTCTTATTACACTTTCCAAAGATGAAATAGTAAAGCATTCGCTCGTCAATGAAGATATGGGCTTTATTGAGCAAATAATGATATTATAATATATTGTTTCCTTTCCTTTCCACTTTCTTGAGCTTTCCACCCTCAACTTCGCCCGCATCAAAATCCATTTCGTAGTTTTAAAGTGCATAGTGCATACAGGAACGGACAGACAGCGACAGCATTGTTTTATACTATGTAGAGACATAGATTTTACTTTTTAAATTTAGCTTGTTTTTCGCAATTTTCGAGGCATCGCTTAAAACAAGCTAAAGGCTAACCGCTAATGCTAAGGCACATTACCATTTATTTTATTACGCCTATGTATATGATGCTAGCAAACTTTTAAAGAATTTTATGTGCAAATTTCGTCAATATTGACATGATATAGATATTGTCAGCTTAAAAGGTTTAATATTATTTTTTTTCGATAAATTTATTGCTTAAAATCACAGCCAAAGGCAAATAAATATTACACAAAAATTAGTCTTTACAGTTTCCTCTAGATGGCGTTAAATTATAATAGTGAAGCGCCATCTATTGTCGAATAGCAGTACTACGTAAATCAAAATTAGTTTCGCCATCTACCCATAGATGGCAGTGTTAACATTGTCTACTTTTTGTATATATTAGTGTAATGACAAAATTAATGAACTTTAAATTTTTTTTTTTTATATCAGCCTGTCGTGTCCCAATGCTGGGCAAAGGCCTCTCCAAGTCGCTTCCACGAATCGCGGTCTTGTCCTAATGAGAACCAGTCATTTTTAAATTGGTGAAGTTCATCTCGCCATCTCTTCTTCGGCCTGCCGCGACGTCTTCTATGTGTTCCTGGGCTCCACAAAGTGGTTATCTTGGCCCACAGTTCGTCCGGCATGCGACTTATGTGCCCTGCCCAACTCCATTTCAACGCAGCGGCTTTTTGCGCTACATCGGCAATTTTAGTTTTGGAGCGCAGCTCGGTGTTTCGAACACGATCTGTTAATTTAACACCCAGTATACTTCGCTCCATTGCCCTTTGACAGACCTTCAGTTTGGACTTTTGTTCCTTTGTCAGCGACCAAGTTTGCGCACCATAAGTCAAGATAGGAAGAATACACATGTCCATAAGCTTTCTTTTGATGTTGATAGGGAGATCTCCTTTAAAAAATTCCTTCATGGACCAAAAACTCCTCCAAGAATTTTCTATTCGCCTTGTGATTTCGCGATCTTGTCTTGCCTGGAAGGAGAGTACTTGTCCGAGATATATGTATTCTTGGACATATTGTATATCTTCGTTATCGATGGTCATTCTGATCTTGGTGGTATTGGTCATGATTTTGGTCTTGGTCCTGTTCATTTTTAGTCCAACCTCAAGGCTGACGTTGCTTAGGTCTTGTAGCATTTCTTGTAGTTCGCGAGCTGAAGAAGAGAATAGAACCACATCATCAGCAAAGCGCAAGTTGGTTAATTTTGCTCCACCGACAACAATGCCCCGTTCCATCCAACCAATCGTAAGTTTTCTAAATATATATTCCAAGGTACTATTGAATAATTTAGGAGATAATGGGTCGCCCTGTTTAACACCCCTTTGGATTTGAAATTTTGGTCCAATTGTTTGCAATTTTATTGAAGCTGTGCTCTTTAAATTATTATACCCTTAATACTGACTAACTTTTTTATTTCATTATATTATTTAATATCTAAAGACAGAATAAACTGTAGATTAGTTCATTTACGAATATAATCGTTTGGTTGTTGTTATTATGAACTTATTAACACAAGCTTGAAAACATAGTAATTCAAAATCTATTTCAGACTAGTTTTGCTCTACTTTCAGATAAGAACCAATAAAAATGTTAAGTTTGAACTAGTTCGCTACAATTAGCGAATTATGGAATTGTCCAATAGTTATTGATTTTAAAATAGAAGGGTTTCATGTTTGATGAAATACGTAGGAAAAATAAAAAACAATCATAATATAAACATCTTTTTTATTCCAACTTATAACCATACATAATATACACAGTACAAAAAAAAACTTGCTTTCATCTAATACAGCAATAAGGACAAAATAAAATTGTCACAAATTTTGTTTAATTATTCATTCTGTAACATACCAACCGAATTGAGAAATCTAATATAGGAGAAACTTATCTACACGCCGTGTTTAATGTACAATGCTTCGAGCGAATACGTTTTTATTTCAATACAATAACTTAAAATTACAAGACTTCTTAATATGTACTCGATGGAATTCGAATTAAAAAATTTACACAATACATACATATCACTATAGCTACAATTAAGCTGTATCAATAACCAGAAGAGTTTATTTGTATTTCGATTAAGGAACATAAAACATATCCACACCTCAACAATATCACCATATTCAGACTAATTTACATTGCACATGCTCCGAACGCGGTGGTCGGACTAAATCACATTTCGAGTACATTTACACACAGAACTGGTACACTATCCTCCGCGCTCCACGGCTCTCTCACACGCACAGCGCGTATCACACTCGCTCCAATCTTACGTTAAATGCGGAACTTAACGATAACGTTACGTTCGAAGTTGAGATCAGATGCGGGACCCGGGGCCCCTCACTTGGCGTCGGCGAGCGCCTCCTCGAGGCAGCAGAGCGAGTCCTTCACCGCGTGGTACACGATGTTCTTGATCTGCAGCTTGTCCTCCTTGTTGGCGTGCTGGCGCGACAGGCGGCGGAACTGCTGCGCCAGCTCGAAGCAGCGCGACACGTTCTCGGGCGACACGAAGTCCTCCGCCACCTTGATGCAGTCGAGCAGGTTGCGCACCTGGTGCGGCGCGCCGGCCGGCACGAACACGGCGTCGCCCGCGCACTGCAGCACGGCGTAGCCCTCCACGCCGTACTCGCGGTACAGGCGCTCGCGCAGCGCCGCGTCCAGGTACCACGTCTGGTCGTGCACCGGGTCGTGCGCCGCCCGCGGCCGCGCGCCGCGCTCCACCTCGGCGCGCACCAGGAAGTCGCGGATCTTGTCCGCGTCGCGCGCCGCGTAGATGTGCCACAGCGCGGCGGGCGGGCGCACCCGCGCGCGCTTGCGGGACAGCAGGTCGACGCCGGCCTCCTCGGCCGCGCGGGCCGCCTCGCGCGCGCGCTCGGGCGCGTCGGCCGGCGCGCTCGCGTGCACCAGCACGTTGACGGCGTCGCTCACGTCCAGGTGCAGGTTGGTGGTGCCGCCGGCGCCGCCGTACGCGGTGTACATCTTGGGCCCGAGGTCGGGCCGCACGAAGCAGTCGGGCAGCCGCGCGGCGAGGTTGAGCTTGCCGTTGCGCGACGTGTACTCGCCGAGCGGCAGCGCGCGCATGAGGTCGTCGAACCGCGTCGGCAGCAGCTCGGCGAAGTCTTCGCCGGGCGGCCAGTCTTTCACTTTGAGCACCATGGGGGCTCCCCGTTCGTCGCGCAGTCTCTTGGCGACGAGCTCGAAGCCGTCCCAGAACTTCTTGCCGGGTTGGTTGGGGACCACCAGGCCGGACGCGCAGTTCACGAGATCGACTCTCGTGTCGCCGAAATCTCTGGAGAAACTCTCGGGCGACCACAGGTCTTTGTCGAGTAGACTGGACACGTCCGAAACTAGTACTGGTTGCCCACGTTTCCATTGATCCTAAAACAAATATAAAATTCAGGTTTATTATTGTTCAAACTATAAAAATGAACTTAATGTGATATAATTAATTTATGTATTTCAAAATCTATTCTAACTCATTTTCTTGTTCTTATAAAAATCAAAAGAGCTAACACTTAAATACTTTGTATATAAGCATATTATGTAATATACACAGTTACTATAAAACAACAATTACCTGGAAGGGTTTGTAGTTCCCAGGATGAGTGGGGTCAGTGAGATGCAGCAGTTTCCCGTCGCAGAGCCACGAGTGCGGCACGTCGGGGTACAGCACCTTGGACTCTGTGAGCGTCATGATGCGCACGGGCAGCTCCTCCCGGCCCCGCCCTCGCTCATACCGCTTCACTACATTCGATAACGCGAACGGCTTCACTTCCGAATCATCGTCTTTCTTCTCATCTATGACGCTCGAAATGACGTCATCGAGCAAGTCACTCTTGTTCTTCTTTTGTTTTTTCTTAGGCTGCGCTTCACCGCCTTCCGGCGCGGGTCGTATTAACAGCTCGCGTAATGTAGAGAAGTTTCCACTCTCTTCCGAATCTGAGGAACTCGAGTCGGACTTTTCTGTTTTCGTTTCCGTTTTTAGCGGTATGTCTGACAGCCAGCTGACTATTGAGCTGCCGGTCTTGCCGTTCTCGGATTTCACTGGTGACGAGCCGTTGGTAGGGCTGGTCTCCTCTTTTACATCCTCTTTTTTGATGTTCTGTAACAAAGAAATAAAAATATTTAGAATAACTTGATAACTTTCTACTACATAACAGTTTCAAGAGTCATATTCAATTGCCATTTAAAGAGGATATACAATCTACAAGAGATTAAGATATTTCATGTTGTGTACAATAAATAAATTCAATTCAATTTTATTAAACAAAAATCACACGATGCTTTTTTATTAGTTAAGAGTTCAAGGGTTCAATTGTGGTACATAATTTATTAAGTATAAACAACGTGGATGCTATCCGGGTTGGAAAAGTGAAGTCCCATTTCCCCTAGTGGGGTAAGGGGCAGATGCATTATACATCTGTTTTACTGATCGATTTTCTTTAGGGACAAGTAGGTGATCAGCTTTCTGTGTCCTGCCAGACCGAGACATTTTATTTTCTTCGTTTCCACCGGGAATCGAACCCAGGACCCCTCGGTGCTACGCTCACGCGTCAACCACTGCACCAAGGAGGCGGTCAAAGTCAAAGGTTTCCGGGTTGGAAAGCGTAATAGCAACACTACACACCTTCTGTAGCGCCTGTTGCAGCAGCCGCCTGGCCGCCGCGCGCTGGCTGGGCGGCGCCACAGCGGCCAGCCCACAGGCGCACGGCGGCAGGCTGAACGCGGCGCGCGCGCGGTGAGCCCGCGCCGCTGCGGCCGCCAGCGCGCCGCCCGCCGCTATCTGCGTGAGCAGCAAGCGGCGGAGCGGGTGCGCGCCGCCTGACGTGCAGGTTAGCCAACTGTAAAAGGATAATATATTATTATTATTGGATGTTTTGGGGGAGCTAGCTGTAACAAGATGTCTGAGCCAACTGAAAGATGGACAGGGTTAATTATTATTGGTTGTATTGGGCGAGCCAGCTGTAATTGGGCGGGATGAGTTGATATTGTACATAATGTTATAATAACAATGTGCGGCCGCCATTTACACGACAATATAATTACATGGAGGGCTTTAGCAGAGTGAATTATTTGGATATGTAGTGACAATAACTGTAAAAGGATGGAATGAGTGTAATGTTGTACACGGTGTTATAAACAACGATGTTCAGAGGCTAGATGTAATTATTTGGTATATGTATACTTTATTGAATACGATAAAAAAGCAGAAGTGTTTATGTTGTTGTTTCTAATAAGTTATTCGGCAAGTTTTTTTATAAATTAAGGAATCAAATTCAAATAACAAACAGTTCATATATAATGTTTGTTTTACTTTTATTCTCTGTCTTCATGAATTTTAAGCCTAAATAATGCCTACATATTAGGCCGAACGCCAAACTTACCGCTACGTGGACACAGTTTTAACTGTTTATACACAAGACTCAAGCATTCGTCTAGCAATCGTCAATTGATGAAAACCTATGCATGACGTGCGTATTACGTGGCCTTAATGTAAAATTATGCACATATATTAATCAAAAAATAAAGCATTCTAGAAATAGCCTTTACAACAATGACATTTAAAAAGGCTACAAGATTAGTTCCACTTCGATAACAACATAGTTTATAATTAAATTTAACTGATAACAATAAATGCCTACATCCGATAACTCAAGTAACAAATAATCATTATCTATAAAATTAACAACGAAAACATCTATTGAACCGATTTCGCAATGTTTTGTCAAAAATTCCTGGGTTTAACAAATTGATTTTTAACGCTTAAAATTTTTAAGTTATCAAAATTCTTAAAAACCTTTAAGAATATCCTATTGTTTATTTACCTAGTCTAGTATATATCTAGAATAGAATAGAATAGAAAACACTTTATTGTACAATTTGCACAAAAACAAAATTTACAAAAAACGATATTTAACTTAAAATAAATGTACAATTTGGCGGCAATTAGTATCTACTAAATATATAATAACAAAAATTCTTACCCGAATGTATCTCTTTCGCCATTCGTGGCCGCATTGGTTGAATTATTGGTATCACTAGCTGGACTTCCACCAGATTCGCCCGACGCTCTTGACTGAAATTAAAATATTCTAATTTAATACAAAATAATATTTATACCAATTCAATTTGCATATAGTTTAAACCTAATAATAAACATGAATTTATTCAAAACACGTTTTAAACAAAACAATGGCCTGGTAGCAAGCAACAAATAAGGAAAGTTACGTGTAATTTATATGCAAGGTCACATTACGATCATTTGCATACATATTAGTAAAATGGTTTTTATTTGCCTCTTCTTTATCCTTATTTATAACTTGAGAAGTTTTTTTTTAATAATGGAATGACTCAAGGTTTGAAGTGATACCTAACTATATTTTATTTTACTATATTAAGGAAAACTTATCGTGTTGGTATTGTTATCGCTTCTTGTTTCAAGAATCATTGTGCAATTTCTTTTTACTTGGCTCACCTTATAGCAATCGAGGCAGACGACAAAACCACATTTGCCGCAAGTCCAATGGAAGTTAAACAGCGTAGTCTCACAAACGTCGCAGATCTCCCGCACGCCTTGCACAACTCGTTTCCATGCTATCGTCTTATCTGCAATAATAATACATATTATAATCTAGACAAGTATTTGTATGGTAGTAAACACATTTTTCTCACTATAACGCTTATCAGCTATGAAAATATCTAGACAAACATTCGATAAACAGATATCAGATGGCAAAATTGTCCGAATTGTTTTCTAGTCGATATAGATATCTTCCTTGTTTAGTAACCAATTGATATAAGAATAAATTACAATATAACATAATTTTGATAGATTTTCCTATAAATGATTCAAAAAAAAAAACAGTAACTAAAATAACGAAAGTACCTTCATTTAAATGATGTGATTCTGCTTCTTTTTCTTGTTGTAACAATTCACAGAATTGGTCTCCAATCTCTCTCAATAAGAAGCAACTCATTTCTATGTCTAATTCAGCGGCACCCGCTGATGATGATAACCATAGTTTATTATCCTCCTGTTGACAAACAAAGTGAATCATTAGTACTACATTCACATCAAAATTAAACCAAATTAAGAATGTGTAACAAGCGATACATACCTCTTCGGCATCCTTATACGGATCGGAAAATCCGGCTATAGCTAATTGTCTATTCTTTGCGTATTTCAGTCTTCGAAAAGCGTAGAAGCGGCAAAATATGTTCGGCATATCTTTGTCGCGTTGAGCGGGCGACCAGCGGCACTCGCGGCACTTGGCGAGGCGCGGGGCCACTTCGAAACACGGGCCGTTCTGCAGGAACGACTCCGAGGTGGTCTTGGGGCGCGCGGTGGAGGGCGTGCGGCGCGGGGGGTCCTCCCGCCGCCGGCCGCCGCGCCCCCCGCCCCGCGCGCCGCGCCCCCGCGCCCTGCTGCCGCCGCGCTTGCTGCACGTGCTCCCGCTGCCGCTGCCGCTGCCACCCGAGTCAGAGTCTTTGTCGTCACTCTCTTTATCACTTTCACTGCCACTTTCGGACGCCTTCTTCTTCTTCGGTTCGTCGTTCGCCTTCTTCACCGCCCCTTTTTTCCGCTTCGCCTTTGGCGGTTTGCGCTTGGGCGGCGAGCTCGGCTCTCTGTCTGAACTGGAACTGTCCTCTTCCGCGTCGTCCACTCGACCGTTGACTTCCTTTGGCTTTCTGGGTTTTGACGTTTTCCGTGCCCCTCTTTGAATAGATTTCGCCGCCACCGGGACGACAATATTTGAGCTAGAATCGTCCGGTTCCGACATGCGGCTTAAGGTCATAGGCAGGGTTATACAAGTTCCGCCTCCACCGGAGCAGTCGCCTTCACCGATAGGAGCAGTTTCGTGTCTCTGCAGCCAGGCTTTCTTTCCTAGATGTCGAACGGGCGCTGCGCCATCTCGGGGACTAGGAGAAGCTATTTTAGCTGGTGTATCACTATCTGCGACGGTCGTCACTGGTGGCGTCGCCGGCGGAGCTGGCGGTGTCGACGTCGTCGGAGGTGCTAAGCTAATTGGAGGTGATGCGGCTATCTGTGGTACTGGCGTCGTAACGGGTGCTGGACTCGCCGATGGTGTTATTTGTGGTGCCGGTGAAGCCCCAGCGGCCTTCTCTGGTGTTTCTATGCTACCGTCGGCAGAGGGAACTCTGACATCGCAGGGGGGACCCGGCGCTTGCGGCGCAGGTTCGGAACCCAGAGGAGTTCGACCGACGCTCGCCGCTGCCGCTATTAATGGCTCCGGTGCGGGACTTTCGAGCCGCCGCCTTTTAGCCTCTGAATCGACGGATTCGAAGGGACACCTCCTCCTCGGTGATAACCGATCGGGATCATCTCGCGTCACGCCTAGGTCGAGAGGTTGCGTTTGGCACGGAGACGTGGAAGTAGCCGTGTCACCGTGCGCTCGTGGTATCGGGCGAGGTTCCGGTGTTCGCGAATGAGCGACTGGAGGAGGCCTAGTCCGGGGAGCCGGTGAATACGCTGAAGGAGGAGGATAAGGTACCGGAGGCAGTTCCGCCTTCGTCAATGGAAGAGGCGGTTCACCCGCCACACCGAAGTGTGCGGGGCTAGGTGAATTACTGGGTTTGCCGTAAATGTGAGGTGGCGCCGGACTTGAAACTTTGGGTTTAACGGGTGGGGCGGTTTGGTAGTAAGCGGCGGGTGACCGCTGGGGCGGAGGAGGTTGATATAACCGGCGATTTTTATCCTGAGCGGGAAGCGCCGCGTGAGGCGACGTCTGCAGAGCCGGGTGCGGGTGCGGCGGCGCGTGCGGCGACAGGCCGGTCCGGTACGGCCGCGAGAGGTAGTGCGGGGGCGGCTCGCTTCTTGGCTTACTAGGATAGGGGTGCTTTTGCTCTAGGTGGATCTGTTTGGCGTCGTGTTTGACTATCACAGAATTTTTTTCGGGGACTAAGGGAGGCGGCGCAGGTAAATGCGGATCTTTGAGTTTATCGTAACGATAAGGAGGGTAATTATAAGATGCGAAGTTAGGTTCTCCCTTGGGCAGGACAGAATGCGGAGGAGGTTTGTCCGATTTTGCAAGAGGATGTCTAGGGGTATGCTGCGAATGTGGAGCATGTGGTGCGTGGGAGGCGTGCTGTGCATGTGCATATTCAGCCTGCGAGAGCCTGTCCGGTGGATGTGAGGGCGGTGAATAATACGCGCGCTCTTGCGCTCGAAGCCTATCGTGTTCCGGTCCTCCTCCTCGATTTGGCGCTATGTTATTCAGAAGCGACCACGACATACTGCGTTCCCGCTATAAAAGAAAACGAATTCTTACTGATGTGACCTCATAATTATAATAAGTTATTAAAAATAATATTAAGTACAAGTAAACGAATGGAGGCCAATGATTAAATATTAAATGTTATAGGTATTTTAAGTGTTTTTCGTAAATGTTTATCGTACAAAATTACTTTTCAATAAAATTTAAGATAATATCTACCTTCTGATTAGCAAGCCTCAATGATTCTTCAAAATGCCTCGATACTAATTTCGACGCCGCATTTTCTTGTTCTCTCCTCTCCTTTTCTTCTCTCTCTTGTTTCTCCCTCTCCCGTTCACGTTCTCTCTCCCTTTCTATCCGTTCCCTTTCTTTCTCTTTTTGCTGTTTCTCAAGTAAATCCCTCTGATCCTGTTCCCTTCGTTCCCTGCGGATTAAAAAATAACATTGTTTAAATATCTAATGAGAATGAACATTTATAACAATTTTGTTTGTTTGTTAATTTAGTATTCGAAGCTCACGAATCACGTGTCCAGAATATTAATAAAACTAAAGCCATTGTACGGCATCCTGTTTAAAAATTTCGTGTCAGAAAGTTTTCTAAAGCAACGTCCGAATAAAACATGTACAATGTACATATGTCCAAAACAATAGTAAGAACGGAAGTTAGATCATGACTTCCTAGAAAATGCGGCAAGTCAAGGGCATCAGTTGAAAGATTTTGTTTACGATATCATTTGCATAAAGATAATGTGGGTCAAGGTCAACATCGCCACGTTGGAGGGAAATATAAATGACTTCAATATCTCAGCGATGGCGCAATACTTAAACGTTTGTCGAGTAACTATAGATAAGAGTATGTATACGCGAATAATGTTTACTTGATTCCGATAAAGAAAATACGGTCATGCGATAAAATTGTATATTTAAAGAATCTTAATAAATAATACGAAGAATCCAATAGGTTATTTCCGATAACACAATAATTATCTTGACATAACGTGACAAAACGAGTCATCACGTAACTCTTTTATCTCTGATCAAGATAACAATTTATTGCAAGTAAAGATAAACCTTTTTTATAATGACACGTCCGTCTTTTTAATCTACATAAATATTTCACTAAAATATTAACGACCAAGGTTGTAAACAACATTATATAACCCACGTAATTAATTAAAAGCAATTATGCGAATAACGATAATAAAAAAAAATGTTGTTTTCAACTTTCAGATGTGACACATAAACATTGATAAATATTATTTAGGTTAAGAATTAAGAGGTTAATATAACAAAAAAAAGTATTCTTAGAATATTGATAGGATTACGTTAACATTTAACAACATAAATAACATATTTATTATAGTTTATCGAAACATAAATCACTATAATAGAATTAATAGACAATGTTTTCTTTGTGGTAATCAAGGTGGTAATATTATAGCCTAATTTAAAGGATTAAATTATTGATTGGCATTGATAGAATTTTAATAAGAATTAGTAAATTTTAAAACTGTATTTATGAAACATAAAAAAACATAATATTGATCAAACTGTGAAGAACATTTTCACGTCTATTCATACTGTATTTTATAAGAAATGCTTTTTTACAAAATGTTCAATAACAATCGATTAAAATGAACACAATGAATTAAATGCCGGATGTTATTGTAGATCGCAAAAAAAATCACACAAAAGGAACCCTTGAAGATATGTTCATAAAAAAATCAGCTGCGCACACCTGTCTTTAGTGATTTTTTTTTATATAAGTGGCTTTATAGCCTTTAGAAAGTCCTGAATAACAATAAAATTTAAGTTCAGTATTATTTGCGCAAAAGTGAAAGTAAGTTTTACGCTTGGTTTCATTTTAAATTCGTAGAATACTAAATGCTAATTTTCAGTTAAGATTTTAGAAGCGAAATATAATAATATATTCATACTTTTTTTTTAACAATGTGCAATTTAAAACTTCAAAAAAAATATGTACAACACGGTAACTTTACAGTTTTAATACAATCTACAGAAACGAATAGAAGAAGACATGTATCATTTCATTCAATACAATATTTCGTTCAGTAATCACTACGTTGATTCATTGTTATGTTTTTGTGTTTATAGTCTGTGATTCTTTCACACAAACTGCTTCTGCTCATGCACTACGAAGTGATGCTTTAGATTGCACAACAATAATGAATAAAAAAATAATAATTTATTAATGAGAAATTGTGAGAAACATTAAGATAAAAACCAGTAAATATCCGTTTCTCTCACCTTGATCCACAACGGTATTTCATACAGTCTCAAGGTTTTTGTTACACTTTATTTTATCTTGTATTTATTTTTAAGAATTTTATCGCTTTGGTTTTTACGAACTTAAATGGCGTTATCATTTGCAATTACATATATGTACATATATAAAATGTAAAGTATTTTAAAATCCATACACAAATATTTTGTACGTTGATAAAAATTTCCGACTCGATTCTTATCGTGGAGGATTTATCAACACTATAGTACGTAGGTACACATAATTTTATACTAGGTACACATATAAATTAGTTAATATGGAATATTATAGCACAAAAATTAAACATCAATCATACTTTCTTATGAAGAAATCTGCAATTTTCTTAAGATTGTGTGAATAAGCTAAGTAATCTTCTTCTATAATATAAAAATGAATCCCAAAATGTGTTGGTAAGCGCATAACTTGAGAACGGCTGAATCGAATTCGTTAATTCTTTTTTTATAATATTCCTTGAGGATGGTTCTTATGTAGAGAAAACGTAAATATGTACCACGGGCGAAGCCGGGGCTGACCGCTAGTATGTAATAGATTTTATGGAAGAAATACAATCCACATAGCATATATTGTGTTTAAGGTAAATAATATTTCTTAGACATATTTCCGAACACCTGCTTGAAAAAGTTTAAAAAATATTTATTACATTGATTTAAAAAAAAAAATATTATATTTTTATGTTGCATGAAGACATTAAAACCCAAGGAAAATTAATTTTGTATATCAATTTATTTTATAACAAGGTTGATTAGTGATTACTGACGAGCGCGATTAATTAATTCTGAGCGATACATTTTTGAATTATAAAACAAATAATAAGGTAACAATCAGTTTAAAAATAGTCTTAGGACTTTAAAAAATAAAAGAGATCTAATTACAGTAAAAAACAAAGTGAAACATCTTTGGCAGGATTTAAAGAAGCAACGGTATTCCCACAACGCAACCTATTCAATAGTTCGCGTTAAGTATAGTAAGTTTCACTTCAATAAATACATTATACAATAATGACAGTATAATATATCGTCGATCAATAAATATAAGGCCTTTAAAATTAAAGTAATAACATCAACTATTAACATTACGAATTATTATTAAAATAATTGTTCTTCTTTTTACTAAATATTTAAATTAAAATGACCTTCAAGATATTAATATCAGTAAATAAACTTGGAAGTAGCGTAAAAACTGGATTTTTGTTTAATTATTTTGCTCAATTTTACACTGTAAAAACTTTTTTTTTATTTTAAACTGGTGTCGGTGGATTATAATATGTAATTGAGGAAATCTTAATACAAATTTACATTTAATTTGGAATTATAAGCTAAATATACATTTTTAATTATTACTGAATTATATTAGATATTAAGTTCAGTCTATTGTTTTTGTTTTTCTGTTCTTATTGTCGTTTGATATTTAGTTATTGAAACTTTAAATGTATTATACTAGTGCTATCCACGAGGGGGGCTAGTGATCTGTTGTACTATAGGTCTTTCACAGACCTATTTCAGACACTAGTCCTTCACAACGAAAATGCTACACGTTTACATATTTAGTTCCTTTGTAATAGTTTGAAGTTGTGATTTGTGAAGGCAAATAAATGAACTTTTTATATTTTAAGCATTTATTTATTT
This sequence comes from Colias eurytheme, assembly GCF_061535395.1. Classification (NCBI taxonomy): domain Eukaryota; kingdom Metazoa; phylum Arthropoda; class Insecta; order Lepidoptera; family Pieridae; genus Colias; species Colias eurytheme. The sequence goes on along the minus strand of NC_142993.1, from coordinate 7,187,227 downwards.
GTTAGTCTATTACGGCACCTTATTGAAGCACTTGAATTGTAATTAATAAGTATTTAACACGTATTTTAAAGAAGTATGATATTTATTTGACATGGATGAAAAACTTTTTCTTAAATTATTTTCGTAGGTATGTAATATACGATAAATGTCAGCTATAACAACTTGTATCTGTTTATTACCGTTGATAATGATGGTAGTTTTTATTGCATTAAGTATGACATAATATTATGAAAATTGCAAACGGAAACTTGCGATCCAGTTCAAACCACATCGTTTGAGGTTAATTACCTATAATTGGCCGTTACATTTGCAAAACAGAGCATTCAGCTTTAATCTATATGGCTTTTAGTAATGAGTATCAACAATGAAGAAGTATGCACAATGCACATATTATGTATGTATTATGATAATTATGGAATAACTAAAATATCAGTATGGGCTTATCATGAATTTAGTGTGATTTAAGGAATTTAAGTACATATGTGCGATGAAAATTTGGTTAAAAATTACATTATACAAACGCTGATGGGTATCCTTTAAGGGGCCAATAAGTAAAAACAAATTAACTCACCGTAACAGTCTTTCATGTCTCTCTCTGTCGAAGTTGGCGACCGCCAGGTAGTCGTCCGTGATGGCGTGGTGCAGCGGCGCGTGCAGCGGCGGCTGATAGCGCTGCTTCCACAGCAGCTCGCCGCCGTAGAGCGCGGGCGGCGGCGGCGGCAGGTGCATCAGGGGCGGAGGCGGGCCCCCGCCGTACCCATGCGCCATGCCTCGCCACTCCTCCACCGAACTCGCCGAGCCTCCCGACCGCACACCGCTCACGCCGGAATCGGAACGATCGTCCGCATCGCGCGCGCTCACTATCACACAATCGTCCTCCTCGGAGGCCACGGCGCTGGCAACATCCGCGCCCACACTCACTTCACTCTTCACTTCACTATTCTCCTTCACTTCGGACGTTACGCACTTCTCCTCACTGACTTCCACCACATCACTTGCACTCACACTTTTTGCGGCACCTGCAACAAGAGAGATCACTATTAGTTTTGTCACTGGAGCTTATGTTTCGTTACTGTGAGATCACAGATCACAGAGATTAAAAAGTATGTAACAGTTGAAAGCTTAATACTAGTCTATCTATTTCAAATTTATCGGAATTCGAAACATTTTGTTGGTAATTCATCATAGCTATATTGCCATTACATTAATCTGAATTTCAAAGAAAATGTCACATAATAAGCGCTCGTATTATTTCATCAAATGACCGACGTCAACCCGAACGACGCATCAGCTTAAATAAACAGATTTGGATTAAAGCCAACGTCAGGCTCATTCACACGACGCCCACGCAACTATCAAAAAGCTGTCACATCAGGAATTCAACGTACCCACAAAAACATTGTGCAACACCGTTAATGTAATTGAACAAGATGTTGATTGCACTCTCGATAACTTATTAGTAAACCTTGATTATAATAATTATTACATCAGACACTTTCAAAAGTGCGCGAAGACTAATAAATCGAGCCGGCCGCGGCCGTAGGCGTGACACGAATGCAAACCGAGTCACGTTTTGTCGAGTTTATTACAAGTGTTAAACCGGAACAGGAAGATGACATAGTAAGGATTGTACGGAGAAAAATGTTGGCATTTGGCAAAGTTATGATGCTGTATATCCCACACGTGAATATCTGGAGCGCGGCCAAGACGTGTTGCCAAACGTTTGATATGCGTTTTTGGCGATTAATCAGAAGCACGACGGTAAAAAATGTAGACGAACACTCAATATTATTACTAAAACAAAGAGATGTAACTAATGAAAACAACGAATGACTAACATGTGGTTTCATTACCAGTTCGTTGTAAAGTATGAATAATAAGAAAACGAATAATTAAACCAGCATATAAATGTTTGAATTATAAAATTCGAAACTGAACTGACATAAATAAGCATAATATGTGTGCGGAACGAGTAACAAAAGAATTTTAATGAGCAGTCGTTAACGGCGATACGTATTTACATAATTGCATAAATAATTATTCATTACAAGAATCAACAGAAACCAATTGTTCGCAAGGATGTGATATCATGCTGTATGTCTGATGTATCACACTAATATACGGTTGCTGACGAACGTCATAAATAAAATAGGTGTAATAACTTCAATAAGATTTTACACTTAATACATTCACCACTTACCTATTCTGTTTTAAAGTGAATTGTAAACTATGGCTTAAAATTTATTTTCGGCATAAAATCAACAACACGGAACAAACAACAACTAAATTGCTATAAACAATATGTAATGAGCTAACATCATATTTTAATTAAGTAATAAATAATAATATACGATAAGTGGAAAAAACAAAAATTTTATCTGTTTATGTTAGTTAGAGCAGCCAGACCGGAGAAAACAAAGCTGTCTTTTACAAAACAAATGACTATTGAGAATATGTAAACAAAAGGAGCGAGACAATGGCACAGTGATCAACGGGCTGGGACAATAGGGTAACAAATAACTCGTCGGTAAGAGCGGCAACGCGCGCCACGACACTCTGATTGACAAGACAAACGCTAAGGCGGAACCGGTGAGAGCTTTTCATTACATAGAAAGGAAAGGCAAAAAGTTGACACACACCAACGTTCCATGCGCACCATAAATTCTTATTGCTATTGAATTATTCATGAATGCGAACCCGGCCGAGCGAGCATTGCAACAAACGCTGCAACTCGACCGCTTCACAAAAATGGCGATGTTAATTCGACACGCAAACATGTTATGTAGGTTATGTTATACTAAATGATTCTCGGAAATACCTACTACATTTCTGTGGAACAAGTTACGTTTACAGATTATAAACCGCAAACACGGATCTGTCAGTTTCTGAATTATTCATCATAACGCAATACCGTTTTCCGTGCCATTAGCGAACTATGTGGGTCTTCTTAGAATAGGCTTCGAAACCCGCTCGTTGTTTATGTTATTAAATGAACATTTAAGCAAAAACGGTCCTGCGGCTGCCGTTCATTGCATTATGGCAGGCTTATGTAAAAGTCAATAGGTCAAAATCATCAACATACAATCACCGACTATAACATAACGTTGTCATATTTATGATATAAGGCAATTATATTTAATGGCGAACGACGTGTCTATCATAAAATCAAGTAGTGTAATCATAATACATACTATGAACTATTTCACAGTAACTAGTCTACAACTATTAAAACGGATATATCTTAATAATTAACCAACCACAACATAAATATGTAGTTGAATATGACCGAAGAGGTCATCGTGATTGTATTCTCTCACATTGTAAATAAAATTCCCTTTTATGTATTGAACGTACGATATTTACTATCGGAATATATTGTTGACTCAATAACAGGAATCTCGTTAAAACCATTAGAGCGTGTCAATTCGCGAAGCGTGTAATGAAACACTTCCACTCGGACAATAACCGCTCGTTAATGGGACACTTCGGACACCGGGCTTTCTCTGCAACCATAAAGCAATTATCTTGACATTACGTAAATTATGTACACACAGCCATATAGGAGTTCTTTAATTGTACGGAATTCTCGGGGACCGTTTAATTTCCACACAATACACATTTTTGTTCTTTGACCTCATATTAATAAATGGAGTCGTGTTCTATTACGCAGTCAAGCGTTTTACATATAAAATTACTACGAGATTTAATCAAAAGTATCTACGATATGAATCGTTGAATTGTAATAATAAGGATAAACTATGTTCTAGCTATTTACATTTTAGAAAAAAGATCGGTAGGTATCGTGACCGTAAGTCGTGACTTGTTTTGTAGCGCTATGAAGATAAATTGAACTCATCGGAACTTGAACATCATGTTAATAGTCTAACTACACAATAAGTAATTGTAGGCTATGTACCACCATGATTTTATATTTAATTATAGTTTAAGTCCACGTCTACAAAAGAACAAGTAATATCCACGTCCCCTTTTGTAAAGAAAACTGAGAAGCCATTGTACACTTTATTAAATAAAACGTACAAATAAAATTTATAGTTCCCTAATTATTCAAACAGACCTACATCGATAGCTATTTATTTATTTACCAACTCTTCACAGTTATTCGCTACCAAGAGCTGAATAATTATATACGAATGCAATACATATAAGCAAGTGGCGCGCCGTGGGAAAGCGTACATTGATGAGCTGTATTGAATGCAGATTGGTTCTCGTTCAACAAATTGCGCAATGCATGTAGGTATTGATTAAGAACGCGGAGGCGGTCTAATCTTAACATCTCACGGTACAGCGCTCGTGACTCGGAATACGATAACGAGATTCTCGGCTTGATAGTTTGTTCCTTTTGTTCGTTTAGAAACTTCCTCGTGTAGAATAATGATATGAACACATGCAATCCTGTTTATGGTAATTTGAATTGTTATCTACTTTTATACATTCGTGACATTATAGATGACCAGTGAAGAAATTAGGGTGAAAAAGTATGTTAATGGTCGTGAAGATTATAAAGTTTTTTTCAGTTTAACGGTGTAGGTATTCTATGATTTAACGGACATAGGTACCTAAATCCTAATATGTAAGTACAATTTAAAATTGAATTAAATTGGTCACACAATAGGTACCTATTTCGTTTATTTTTTTAACTAAGTAGGTAAGTAATTGAATTAAAATGAACGGAATTAATCAATAGCGAAGATTGTTAAAAATTGAAATTAGGTAGGTATGTGGGTACTGGGTATCATCCGTTATCCGATAGATGTAGGTACGTAAAACAACTATCTACATGTAAGTTTATAATAGTACTATTGTTTCGAGATACTCACTTTTATGACGTGATATTAAAATGTTAAATGATAAACGATCACTGTATTTCATATAATATTATCTCCTTCACTAAATCACTCTATATGAATCACAAATCTTCTCAATTAGACGGCTAACAAATCACAATGTTCAAAGTCACACACAAATATCCAGGCTAAAAATAGAAATCCTCGGCGATGACCGTTGAAAATCAAAAACAATCCACCTGATTGCGTCCTTGAATGCGGTCAGGAAATTGTAACCAGGCGTTCACCTGCACTCACTCACACACACAACTTTAGTGGGCTATCATATACGTATAATTATCGTACAAGATGTCGACTATGCTAAATGTTTCGTTGCGAGCGTAATGTGGAACAGACGTGCAAAAGCCTCGATGGCGCACAAAGGACTGAAGCGCGGAGAAGTGGTGGCCGGCAGAGGGGGTCGGGGAGATAGCCGGGCGCGCCAGTCTCGCAAGCGACGTAGCACAACGTAGCAACAAGTGAACGGCAATGCGGGTGTGAGGGGTGCAGGCGCTGAGGGATGGTTGGGGAGGCTCCCCCCGCGCATACAAAGAGCGCACCTGACGGCGATGCAAGCACCCGTCCTATCCATCCTCGCTGCGAGTACATCCACTAGACCGGCTACGATAGCATAACAGGAAGAGCAGATGTTGATAATCACGATGTGCGTCCGACTTCCACATAATGATACACCATTTATAGCGTCATGTAACTGGAAATACAAGCATCGTGTCAATGCTGTTTTCATCATTAAATACTTAAATAGCATTAAAAAAATAATATTATATTATTTACGTGAGCACTTTAGCTCGATAATATTTTATTGCATCCAGATTTTTATCTTTGCATTTGTATCGTACGATTGAATTCTTGAAAATTCATATCGTTAAAATTAATTGTATGTGTATATATATCTCTTGGATAATATTAATAAGTGATAAGGATAATGTCTCATTTTCATGCAATGCCGATAGATAATGTGTATAAGTATGTATACAGTGTATTAATATTCTAATTTTACATTATGAATTAAATGAACTTATAAAATACTAAATATGCAACTGCAACAAAAAATCGATACATAACGGTTACCTGCTTTAAATGTGTGCAAGAATTCAGGTAATCTCTTATCGCCTTATCTGCTTTAATCCCCCTCTCAATTTACTTTATCTATTAATCAGCGCGACATTAAATTATTTGTATCAACACGAAAGATAAAGTTGTTGACTAAAACTAATTTAAAATGTTACGACGTCGAGACGTTTCCTCTCTTATATTATCTTCACAGGCTTACAAAGAATTTTACGAGACTTAAGCGAAATTACATTCTCCCGGATGAAAATAACCGTTTATTTATAGTCGTGGTGTAATTTAGAGCAACATAAACAAAATATCGATCGTTGACCAACATACCGGGTGCTTTAACAACTGCCAGCTATTTGGCAAACTCCCAACTATTCCGGTAAAGTCTATACGATCCGCTTTTTGTTTATGATGCGAAATAGCATATATTTCTCTCGCCGAAACTCCGACACGATCCACAAAATAGATTACAATTCAACGTTTCTAGGTAACTGATAATCAGATACATGAGCAAAAACGTGTTTTGATTAACTATTCGTATTGAATTACAACACTTTCAATGACCGCAATACAATGTGACTTTTTGTTCGGATGATTGATCGTAAGTTGTAAACAAGTAAAAACTTAATTGAGTTTTTCATAGCTTCAGCGAACGTTTCGCGTGGAGTAACTTTATCAGTCGCCATGCGGGCAAGCGGATGCGAAGCTCGTTTCACTGAATTTTGAAAAAAAAAACACGAAAAGAGGTCGCGTATCTGTTATGGCCTTGTGCTAATAGTGTTAGCGGTAACACGCGAATAACTAATGCTGTGTAATTTGCACATAAAATGCAATGAAAAAGCCGTTTTTAAATCACGACCTATAGCGACGTGGACGTTGACTCATGTTTCTTTAATGAGTCGGTTTTATTTTATTTTGTTCGTTCTAAATAGTTTCGAATACATTCACGATAATGTCCCCCTAAATTCGCGTTGTCTGCTGATTTATTGAGTAATTTCGATCGATGTCGTAACAATCGTATCGAATATCTTTTATTACTTCTAAAATATATAATCGTGAGTTATCGCGCAATGTGTTTTCACACTTAGTGGAGTTAGATAACTCACACAACAAGAATTCGTTGATAGGAAACGCAAACACGGCAGTCGATAACCTGGTTGCAGTAACTGATAACAACACAACACTGTGTTTGAACAAAAACTATCTGAATAATGCTAATCACTCAGATAGAGACAATATCGCCATCGTATTAATTACTTTTTATGTTTATATTTATCGGTTCCATTCCGAGAACTATGACAAGGATATCGTTACAATTATCAAAGTTAATTAATCAATCGAGTTGAACCCGTTTTGGATGGATTAATTAGAATTAAATAGCTGTAATTAATTTGTATTGAAAAGGACCTTGAAAGTATGACGTCTGAATGATTTACAATTTCTTTACATTTTATAAATAGTATAACTTTAACCATTTTTGTATGTGACTTGTTATGTTGATCTTTCTAGTTGTAACGGATTGCTGAAGAAAATACATGGCATAGTCGCACTTTTACGACAATACCGCAGAGCGTGTGCCGCGTGGGAGAAATCCACGAATGAAAAGGTTTACAAACAACTGAGAATGTATACGATTGAGTCGAACAATGAGTTATTCAACGTTATCGATAGCATAGCTTACACAGCTGCGGACGGAGGCGTAGACGATGTTACGATTGAATTAATTTGACGACCTACTGCGTGATGCAATAACAATGAATCATTATGACATTTTATGGACGCACCGCTGAATCGCGAAAGGCGAATACGATAACGATAAACAACACTATAAAAAGTTAATTTGTTACGTAGTTTTACGGCCCATATTTTCGATCCGTTTTTAAACCAACGCGTAATTAATGCCACTCAATTTCATATTAAACTGTGATTTACTTACAAATTACACACTCGATCGTTAGTATAATAATATTATTAATGATGAAGGTCAAACAAACAATAATCGAAGTGTAACTTGTGTTTTGATAAATAATTAACGACTAGCCAATAAAGATAAGTAAGGCAATCTGCCCTCAATACGATTTTAGATACCTATGCACGTTCTCTTATCAGGCACTAATGGCATATTATAAACTAAATAACTCATCCTTTGTAAGTAAGGTTTATTTAGATTAATTTTCAAGTGGCTGCATATTTTGCTAATTCCTCATTTTCATAGTTCCATGAAAACTATCTTAATACATTCATAACCATTTTGTCATCGCTCCAAGGAACGAAAGACCGGTCGGCGATCGAATGTCAAAAACCGCACGAGGCAATAAATTGTTGTCTCATGGAGAGTAAACATTGCCGTTCAGTCGCATTCATGCATAATTGATGAGGGTTTGGAGCGAGCGCGTGGATTCCAGTCGGTCACGATTCGTCCGGATCGCGCGCCTCCGGCAGCCATTTTGTGAAGGCTGTCCGCCCCGACGGGCGCTACGTGAATTTTAATACCCTATGATATACACTTAACACAGCTTTTGTGTTTCAACATAACAACCCATTGCAGGAACGCCTCGAACAAATATTATGTAGTTACAATTTACAAACACCTCCAAAAGAGGATTATACACTTGCGACACGAATGATTCACATTTTTAGCCATAAACATAATATCTCCACAACATCTTTAAAGCACTTAATAACAGGCATTTATCGTAATGCTGAATTAACAATAATGACGATGATTAATTTCTAATGTTACCAAGTAAATAAATAGAGCATGATGCGTTGTAATACATAATAAATTAAATGGTACGAAGCAACGCGGGAACTCTCACGCAAACCCATTGTGCCGTGTAATTGTAATCAAAAGTCTTTTCTCTCGGAACTAACGAATCATCCTTAATAAGACATTTCACATGAATTACGAAGCATTATAGACGTTTAAACTTAAAAGCCATGCCTTGTTGTTTGACGAACATCTAGTAAGTAATTGGTCAGATAAATTCAAATAAAATTCTCCTTCGAAAATTATTAAAAGAATAGTATCACGGTCTTTTAAATATAACGAAATATCCGTGTTATTATTGAAAAAAAAGAAGGTGATGGACGCTTTATCGCGGTTAGAATAACCGAGCATATGATAGTCGCGAGTTCTTTGCGATTTGCGCTGATACATTGCGGTTGAGGCCTACGGCTGCTCATTATGATGAAAGTCAGCCGCCAGCCCTGAGCGGAGAGACGTAATGTGAAATGAAACGCGCCCGTCCGTCTGCTCCAAACCGCAACCACTTTTGCGTCTGGCTCTACTAACGCCAACCACCTATGCGTAGCCATGAACTACGAGTTACGACGTATTCCAATAAAACATCTCTCACCCGAGTTTCTCAAACGCGATTCTTTTTGATAGGTACACCGATGAATCAATGTTTAATGTTTATTCAAATGCTATCCTCGATACAAAACAATTGAGTACACATTTCCTGTCGTGAAACTATTGCGCAGTACATTTTTATTATGCGTACGTTTGCATTTTACAAATGCACTGAAGTAGACAGTTTTATGTGTGTGACAATCTGATATTTATTTACGTGTGGGAATTGAAAGTCAATGAATAGGCAGCTTCGTGAGCAATATTCTCATTTTACTGAATGCACTCAACTTTTTCTACCATTCAGCGGAATGCAACTGCAAACGTCAGCGAGTATAAAAAGCAGCTACACATTTTACAAATGCTGATGCTCTTATTAGTAGAGTTCAAAAGTTAATGACATTTAATTGACAAACAAGCACTTGTCCCAACATTTATATTGAAATATAAACTGAATTATGTACCGACCTAACAACAGAATAATATTCTTATACAATTAACATTTCCATATAAAATTCTCATAATTATATTTAATGGCTCTTTTGTATCTATGCTCTTTATCCATCTGAACAAATGAACAAAAGAGAATAATAAAGCTTTACAGTTCTTAATCAGATTCTTTGCATCTTTACAGTTACAGTACTGGTGGCTCTTGGGTTCAAATCTTAAGAAAGAGTTTAGTAACATCATAAAATATTAAGTATGCCGTTAATACAACGTATAATACATATATAACACTGCAGCGGCTTTTAAAAAAATCAATAACCTTTTTAAACATAATACTTGTTAAGTCCCGAGATGCCATAACGGGCTATGATATAAATTTGAAAAAACAGACAAGATTAACACATAAATACATCGGTCTTATAAATAAAAGATAGTGTGGTCCTTTTTCTATAGTAATAAATCGTTATCAATATCAAAGAGAATGAAACGGCTCAGTGTCAGAAACCCGCTATACATCACGGAGGTCCGTTCAAATCCTCTCCGTGGAGGGAGGGCGACCACCCTCGGCTTACAAAACAGCCGTATTAAGTCTTCGCTATTAACGCTCAAACGCTAGTTATCAAGGGTTTTCCTTAGAAATTGGAGCCAAGCTGCCGCACGGTAATTTGGATATTCGCCAAGTAATGTTTCGACACGTTGCCCTGCCTCCTGTTATCGGATATCTAGCGAAATGTGCATGTAACCGTTTTAAAATACGTTACTCCGCAGTCTCGCCTCTGCCAATTCGCAACTGTAGAAGTTATATTGTACTTCCAGATTATATTTTCGTCGAATTGCCGACTGAACAGCTTTAATCTTCTCAGCTTTTACTATTTTACGACCAGTCGCGATCCTTTCATTTCCTTTTGTATAAAATAAACTCAGATTAAGTTAAATTATGGAATAGAAGTTCAATGGCTGTTCATTTAGCCATTATATTATGAATATTCGTTCTTTTAGCTTTATTCAATAACGGATTCCCTGGCGATAGCAATATATTCAATATTCAATTACCATTGATTATAATATAAACCTACACAACCAGTTTCTAAGGTTGCTTACTCAAGCAACATTAAAGGTATAAGTACTGTATAATACGTCAACTTCATTAAAATTTAAAATGCAGAAACTTGTGAGATGCCTGTAGCGTTTGTGCTCTTTTATTTACCTTTCAAGTTTATTACATTATAACTGTGAAATAATAAAATTGTGATTGCAAATTTCTTTGAAAGTCTACTGAACTGCAAAACAGGCGGTGAAAGAAAATGTCACAATTTAGATGGCACAAGGGAGTCGGGAGGGAGTCGGCCGGGAGCCGAGCCCACCCACTAAACGATCCTCGTGTTTACGTTGTCACCCATGAATCGAGGCAAATCCCGGGAAAAACTTTGATTAGTTATTCTTTTATTTATGGCGACAAAAGCCTATTAATTCTGAAAATATTCACCATCTTTAGAACGATTTTGTTTTCGATTCCATGATATGATATCAGCGACGGAAATGTTTGCCGTGACTTGTCCCAATTTAACAGCTGATAAGGGGATTCAATTAGATATCTTATCACTAGCACAATATTGTGTTCACTTTAAACATCCAATCTTATCTTTTATTAAATAGTCGTGTCTTTGATCTTCACGTACTCTCGTCTAATCTAATAACGGCACAGGCTTCCGCTCCCAGCCGATCGCCATGGCAACGATAAGACCCTGCGCTCGCCGAGTTTAACATCCCATTCCCTCATATTATTTATTCCCACAGGACCCCACTGAGCAGCTGATTTCTTTCATAACGCATAATAATTCTTTTCGATTTTCGCGGTTAGGCCCTTTACAATGAACATGAATCCCTGATGATATTTTCTGTTAAATTTTGGCTTACGTCCTTTAAATTTGTAATAATATTATAACCATTTCCTTTACGATGGCCATAAAATAATTCATTACGCATAAATTATAACGTTTAAACGAGTAATTTGAGCGATGACAAATCGCGAATCGATTTCGCAAAGTATTAAAATAACGGTGCTATATTCTGAGCCGATCAGGTTTCAATTAAAGTGGAATTAACGCGAATGCATAAGTAGGCTAAACTTATGCGGGTGACATTCACTCACATGGTTTCGAATTTAAATGTTGAACAATCGATATTTGCTCTTATTCGTAGAGTTATGAATGGCACACTACAGGTGTGTGTTTATGTGTGGGTGAAGCGCCCCAACCCTTCCCTTGCGCCGTGAGGGACCGCAAAGAATGTACATCAACCCTCCGCGTTTACCCTCTTCATTTTTATTCACGTATCAAAGGAAAACATTGACGGAAGATATGAGGGCGGCCGGGGGCGAGTTGAATTATTATTTCTGTAAATGAGTGATACAGCGTTTCCTTTGTTGGATTCAGTAGAACAATGGCTAAAGTTATTCCAAGTTCCAACCTATTGTCAACGAACAGTATATTATTTTATTCGACGATTAGAGATAAACGTTGTGGCCGTCTGTTTAAAACTAAATGAGAACATTTATTTTAGTAATAACTTTTGATAGTATATTCCTTAAAGTAAGCAATTAATACTAACAACGTAATAAAAATTCACATTCCTTCCGATTTTTTACTTCCGTATCGTACGAGATATTTATAAATTCATAAATTTTTATTACAACATAATTGAAATACATTACTTACATAACAATCAGTTAGGATGTAACTCAAAATTAAGTTAGAAATCATTGACCTAAATTCCAGTGAATATCTTTAATCAAACAATAGTGAAGCGAAACAAAACTAAATTGATTTATTCCAACGATAAATCATTCGGGCGATGATATTTGTGTGAACCTGCAATTGTTAACTATGACAATAGATACTTCACGGAAACGCTACTCCGATGTTACATGAAGATTGTTTCTCGTTTGCATTTCGCTGAGACAATTGTATTAGCAGCGGTATGCGAATGACATCATGGAAGCCATAATAGACATTAGACTCGAATAACAGCGGACGAAGGGAAATCTCAAAAGTGGCACGCGATAAATAAGGAACGAATTAATGAGTCACTTAACGTAGTCCGTGGTGAGATATGAATTTAAAACGAACGAGTTAGCAAATACGGCCGATTAAAATTCGATCGCGAATCGCGATACATTCAATTTAAATGCCAGTTGTGTTAAAACGGCAAAGCAAGGCCAGCGCTATCATGCGAAAATCGACATTACATGTTTTATATGTAGGCCAGAGCGACTGTAGTAGGTAGCATTCCTTTACATTTACAGTAGCGCGATTTACGATCGAGATAGTTTCATTTTCACGTCCCAATGGCTCCGTCGCTCGCGCATTTTGACCATTTCTGTTCTCTAATGGCCGATGCAGGACCATCGATAGCTGATCTCTGATAGTTCAATAGGTCGCTTCTTTGGCGTCCGGTTAATGCGGCGCGACGGAGGTGCGGGAGGCCCGTTTATATTGGTTAGTTTTTTTATTCTAGTCGGGTATCGGCGCGTGACGGGCATGACGCCCGCACTCTACTTTATCCACAGTTGCGCAATGAACGGGACAGTAAAGAGCTCCGTATTCCGCAGACACTATTGTGCATTCACTTTCTCAACCTACTTATAGCTAATCTATACATATAATAAATCTGTAGAAGGGTCAATTCTGTACATTGAAAATATGGAAAAAATAAATAGCAGGGGGTGTTACTGGATCGATAGCAAACCCAAATATGTGATTAAAAAAATTTTTGTCTGTCTGTCTGTCTGTCTGTCTGTCTGTCTGTCTGTATGTTCAGGCATCACATGAAAACTAACTGTTCGATTTCGATGAAACTTGGTATAATTATACCTTATTATCCTGGGCATAAAATAGGATACTTTTTATCCTGGAAAAATACGTAGAAAAAAATAAATCTTAATTTTTCAGTTTTATCCATAGACACGTTGTTCTGTAGAACCGAGAACACACGTTGCGTTAATTATTATAGGTATTTGGGTCCAATAGATATTTATAAGATGTCATTGTCAGAGTTACTCAAAATGGAGAAATAAACCATCCACGCGAAGACCGACATCCGCGCGGACGGAGTCGCGGGCGGAAGCTAGTCAACAATAAAGATAGTCGTGCCGCGTGCGCTAGAAACGCTCTTGTCATCATCTTTCATCGTTGTGTCACTGGCTAAGATTTATGAATAACCTCCTAATTAACCCGGCGAAGTAATTTGTATACAATTGATTTTAATTTAAATAAATTGCTTAGCATTCAAAGAGATATAAAGATTTCGTTACAAGTAATGTTGCAACCTTGACTCGATTCAAATTTTTGTAAGAAACAAATTCAACTCGTAGACTGATACGAATATAAACTAAGAATCCATTATTCATAAGCGTAATAATAATATACAGGTACATCCGTTTTCAATACAATTTGAATACGAAACAGAGAACATTAAAATCGAATTATGCAGTAAGTACCTATATCTACGGATGGAATTTTTCGATACAACATTTGATATGTCGTTAGGAACCAAATGAACCATATTGTTTGTCTATGTAATATATTAAAAAGTTACGCTGTTTTCGGAATGACGAATACCTACTATTCCAATATTCAGGCCTACATTCATTTCCATATTTATTGATTACTAGCAATGCCCTGCGGTTTCACCCGCATAGATAGCGATATCTTTACAGTGAAAAGTCTTACTATAGGTCGGACTATAGGTTTAATTTTTAATCACATGAAAACCACCTTTACCCCGTCCCGCACTACGGCCTTTTTTTTTTTTTTTTAGTGGGGAAATCTTTCATAGATACCCACGGCCTCCAGGGGAGGGGCCGTGGGTTATGTCGGATTCCTACCGACCAAAACCCCACTGTGTTCCGTCAAGACGCATATTGGTAGAATTCCTCCGTGACCCCCGCACTACGGCCTGCTCGAACAGTATACCTACTATTTTCTGTAGATTGACACTTTTAAATTCGTTATATCTTTTGAATGGAATATCCAATTCTTTTCATTTAAAAAGTATTTTGCTGGTATTGAAACAGTCTATAATAAAACATCATTTAATGGGATAAGGATTAATATATGTGTATGGATAACATGGTTTGATTACTGTCGGCACTTCTATTTACTTTGAAAACGTAAAAAAGTTGTTGTAGTAACATAACTACTGAAGATGGACATATGGTATCGCGGACTTTCTTGTAGATATTGATCCATTCTATAATACTGTAGAACATTTTTTTGTTCTATCTTCAATAGATTCCGCAGCGCACGCGATGACAGAAGTTTTATTGAGGATTTTTTTACACCTTGGGTTACATTATTGCATTTTTGGAAAGGATCTCTAATTTTTTTGAAAATGCAATATAGCCTATGTTGCTCAGTAAAGATGCAGCTTTCTAATGGTGAAAGAATTTTTGAAATCGGTCCAGTAGTTTTTGCGTGAAAACCATACATACATACATACATACTTACATACATACTTACAAACTTTTCCTCTTTATAATATTAGTATAGATAGTATAGATAGTATAGATAAACACGAATAACACGAAAACAATATGAATGTGCGTCACGGCCGGCGGAGTAAAATAATATTAATTTCATCATGATATATATTATTAACACGTCTTGTAAGAAAAACAGACAAGTGAACCTGTTTTATTTCTATTTTGATGTTCGCTTGATGCAAAAACACCTTCAGAATGACTCACCGGTTATAATACAACCATTAGCAATTTAAATTTTAAAATGTAAGTAATTTTCATCTTTATTTTCATAAATTTAAAGATATTTTCAAAATCGGGCGGTGATTATTAATACCTGAGAGTTCTTTTAGGCACGATATACTTTTAAGAAATGAGCTTTTGAGCTTATTATCATATTAAATAATATCTGAGGTTGGTATCGAATTTTGAAGTATGTGAAACTGAGTGAAATTAACAATAATTTAGAATTCGTTCATCGATATATTTAAATCAAAAAGATAATAACAGTATAAAATGGAAGCATGAAACGGAATAATATATTTACGATCGTGAGAAATTTTCATTAAAGTTGCTAAATTTTTTAAAATAACCCGCTTTATTTGTTCAACAATTAGCATAACAAGTCTTAGTGCATATCATTAGCAGTTTAAATTCGCGATACCGCCTCCGTAATGTTCTTCAAACCAGTTTGAATTTGCAATTAAATTAATCGATTCGAACGTCCGGAAATCGAGATCACGATTTCATTTCTGTGTCAGGAATAAACAAATTCATCACGAAATACTGTGATAAAAATAGTATTTGCAATTTTAATTAACGCCTTTCAGTACTATTTAGCATTCAGATATGAAAAGGCTAAAGTCAATGCCTTAGTAACTGTGGGTGTTCATAAATCATGTTTAATTAAATGTCGAGGTTCTTGACTCAGTCGCTATAGCTTCACGTCCGGTAGACGGCGCACTTCAAACTTTTAAGTACAAACAACGCAGCTTTGTGTTACGATTCGTCGGCCGTAGACAGCCCACGCCCTAACTTCGGCGTCTATTATTCACATTGTTGTAGCTCTAGTTTGTATTCGGAACAGAAATTCCTGTCATCCCGACACCTAATCTCTTCAAAGGCTGCGCTTTAAACAGTGCACGGGTCCTGGCATCAATAGAGATTCATATCGTATCCAGTATCAAGGCATATTGTTTTAGAGTTGCGTGTATTAATTACCCCATTACACAACTGCAGCGTGGCGTCACGATACCTATTTGTGCCGCCCGCTAGCGTTCATTTGCCAAAAGCTATTAATTACTCCCGGAGAATAGAATATCTCGGCGGCTAATCCCCCCGGAGACGGTTTCGGTTACCGACAACGTTGATTAATGTCTGCGATGCTCAACTCTTTTAACTATACTTATACGCTGCCGATTTTGTAAACGTGTACGCGAATAACCTTCTTTTGGGTTGCCCGAACGTAAATAGTCTCGCATCCGTTTCAAAAGTAAATAAATTACGGCCGGTGATACGGTGCAGATGCGCTCCACTTCAAACCTTGTGTACGAGAAGCGTTCGTGAATTAATTTTAATTAGCGGTTAGAAATTTTATTGCCAAATAGTAAGGTAAACAGTTACGCAACTGGATTTAATTCAGCTGAATGATGGTTTCTCTTTCTACTGGATAACACTTTTAGCAGGTTATAACATCTAACACATCGATAAATAAGCATTTTATGTTCTCACTTGCCTAGCCTTCGAATTAAAACCATTTGTCCGGTTTATATGAAGAAGCTGCAACTTTAGATATTCTGAAACATTAATACAGTGTAAACTCTATATAACGACACTCCATTTAACGTCAAACTCCGTATAACGTCAAGATTTCTCGACTTTGGTTGGTTTATATTGTTGTCTATACAATAATACACTCCATATAGCATCACGCTCACTCTAATTAACGACCACAATAAGACATTACCACTAGGAACTAGGACTAGGTTGTACTGACTAAGTTGCCGAAATCAATGAAAATGTAGTTGTGTACATTCTTTTTTACTGACATACCGAAGATTCTCAGAAATGCAGTCGTAGAAAAATAAAGAAAAATTCTGCATGCCGAAGAAAATGGACGATCTGCCAAAAAATTGAAGAAACCTCAATATGAAGACCTTGATCAAGCGATGATAACATGGTTTCATAGGCAATGTCAAAATAATATTCCTGTCTCGGGACCAATCATGCAATTTTCCCTTTCTCTCCATTTAACGACCACTCTCTATAACGTCGAAAAATGCACGGTCCCTTAAGTGACGTTATATAGAGTTTACAGTTTACACTGTATTTATAAATATATTTTATATATTTAATTATGTATTATAATATGTACTTTATTGTCAATTAATCAAATTACAAATAGTAAAAATAGCCAAATCAGACGATTTTATCAGAAAGGACGGTTAACTCATTTACAAAACGAAGATTGTCCACAAAAACAGATGAACTATCAACGTCCTATCGGTATGTCGGTATTGTAAAGCGTGCGAAGAATGTGGATGGAAACAACTGTTAGTTTCTTGGAAAATGTGTGATGTGATAGACCGCGGCTACCGACCGCTGACCGGTCACAGAACAAAGAATGCATTAACAATGCTATTCATTAACATTTCGACCCACTCGAAGAAAATATTTATGTATAACACGATATAATCCGAGAATAGACGCAGAAAAAGCGGGATGTTTACGAAAAACTTACACATGTTACGGAATAATAACTTCGGAGAAAAGGGAAACGAGTTGTAAACGTATATCGATAAAGTACCATAGGCACGATTTATATTTCCCCTTAAATAGGACTTTCCTGAAATATTCTGGCTGAAAGAACTAGGTTTATGTATTCATTGTGGAAATATTAAATTAAATTCTCGTTGCAATAACGTTCACGAGGTATTTCTGGGAATTTTAATAAAATATTTGCTTCTACTTACCTATGCGACACAATACAGAAAAATGGGGACGTTGTAAGGTATCGTGTATTACTGTTTATTGGCTATACAAAATATGAAATAGTGACGCATTTGAACAAAGCACATAATGTACTCACAAAACAATCAGATAAAATAGGAGTAAATACTTTAAGAATGTGTGAAGGTCACTTCAAGGTGAGCCACTGAGCACGAGATAAATAAATCACACGTCGTTTACACGTTCATTATTTACTATGTTTTATAGCAAAATTAAATATTTATAAATATCATTATATTGTTATTACAGTCGTTGCAACAAAAACAATGTTAAGGTTATGTACCTACTATCGATACATTGAATCAACATATTAGTGATATTAGCAATTAACACCAAACATATGTGCAAATAGGTATTTAATATACTAGCTTGGTGAAAAATGTTTCCTAGTTAAACTCTTGATGAAACAAACAAGGATTGCAGACATTTAACTAACAGTAAAATGAACAAAGCACATCATTATGACGAAAACTATACAATTACTAGTTTTGTATTCTCAATAACTAACTCATTAATACAAGGTCAATTGGTTGCAGACAGTGAACGATAAATAGCTGCAAGAATAATAAAACACTGTCCGACTCTTATCGTAGCGGAAAATCGATCCATATTAAAATAGATCACGTAACCTAACTCCGATAACGAATACTCGAGTACTATTATGTATCAGATAGCGCTTACATTTATACTTTGTTAACAGACCAATTATATACACAGTACACTGTGTGGCTTATATATAAATTAATCTAGCTAAAATTAATCTATGACAGAAGACTAGACGAATCTTATATAGCTATTCTGGAACAGCCCACGTAAATCGTTAATTGTGAACAATACAAATATAATTCACGTAGGTACGCCATCGCTGCTCCAATAAATAAGCCGACTAAGATATGAACGTGAATAAAACGGGATGTCGTATCTTGAAAAGTTTACGGACGGAGCAGTGTCTACGCACACCAGTTGGCGCTGATTCAATTCCTGTTTGAAGTATTTTAGGAGCACACACACAAATCTCGCCCTGTTTACAAATACTATCGCGCACTCGATTCAATTCCATAGAATTTATAAACATTATGTCGAAAGAGATTGGCGTATTCGATTTATGCGGTACGCGTATTCGTTCTATAAATGTTTTCGTATTTTTAACTAAATATTATGTGAATGATGTATGTATTTAGATAATAATAACATATAACGATACAAAGGGAGAACTTAACTGTTCTTTGATATAAGTATTGAACAATGAAATTTTTCATCGTTGCCAGCTTTTATAGTACCCAAGAATTTTAAATACCTCTCAAAGATAATCCTGTTATGATAATACGATATTCATGAATTTAACTTAACGAGGTAAAAGTTAACCGTCCTTTTTATAATATAATTGATGCTAAAATTACGAAAAATGTTATTCACAGACTGTTCTCGGTGATCATTTACATTACAGTTATAATGTGGAGGTGGCTAAGCACTAATGCCCGTTTTAAAACACAGGCGGATATAAATAATTGATGAATCGGTTCTCCTTCTGTTCGTCATAGCGGAAGAATAAATCAAGCGAAACCCAGCTTAACTAAACAAGTTATAATCCAACGTCAGTATAATAAATTATTAAATAAATCGCGAAATGGCTTTGTGTACTTTAAGGACCTTAATAATTAAAAAGTACGCAGCAATCGAGCAACTCGTTATCAAAACTCATTAAAAGCAAAAGCGCCCAGGATATCCCAGAGGTAACTCATAGCTATTATTAAGAACGCACTCAGATTTATTTCATACCAATTCATTTTAATTAGGCCTGTATTTAAAATGAAAGCATTTATATTTTATTGCAATAAGCTTTAATTTAGTGCGGGCATTCATTGCTCTAACAGTTCCATTTGTTTGATTCACAATGGCTTTGAATGCTTACTTGCATACACAAAAAGGAAGCAAAGAACGTAAAACAACTTTTACTATTCTCTTTATTGCTTTTAGCGAAAAGCATTGAAGAGGAAACGCACGAATGATTCTTCGATTCAAGCAAAATTGAGAATGAGCGAGTTTTTAAGTCAATCTAAAACAGAGTATAAACATTCCGAACAAAGATCAAGATTGTTTAATAATATTTCGCATGGTCTGGTCGTTAAAGGCGAAGTGAAACAAAAAATTCGAATGTCGTAAACAT
This sequence comes from Colias eurytheme, assembly GCF_061535395.1. Lineage (NCBI taxonomy): Eukaryota > Metazoa > Arthropoda > Insecta > Lepidoptera > Pieridae > Colias > Colias eurytheme. The sequence continues at coordinate 7,166,807 of NC_142993.1, read as the reverse complement.
TTTTGCTGGAGGTGAATGGTTATTTTGCGTTTATTGCGTCGACTCGGTAGCTCGGCTCAACGGCTCTCGAGCATTGAACTTGGATATACCTATTCTTGCTAGATCGGCTATACTTGTAAACATATTTATAAAGAGAACGTGTCGAGAACCAGGACATGCCAGTTTTATTTATAAAACAAACCTATGATCGTACACAAAAAATCAATAAAACGTTGGACAACTTTTTCTACCTAAAATAATTGATAGCAGCTGTTAATGGATTTAACCTTGATATTGGAACCTGTTTCTTTTCATACGATAAGCATCCCTTGTAAGAACCACGGGGCGAAACACGTGTTCACACACGCAGAGATGTATAAATAGATCGGGCACTTCGGCGAACACTTGTGTAAGTATCGACCGATATAATATTTAAAACAAGACTGGATTATAAATACGACTGCTTCGTAAATCGTAATCGAGAACAAACGCTATAATGTCAGTTGTCCATTGCGTGGAAACAGGTCAATAACAAAGTGCCCCTACGCCTGCGAGGTCAGTGACTGCCGAACGGGGTGGTGCACTGCAGAGGGTGGAGGCGTAATAACACATTTGAAAAGGAACCCTCAACATCTGCCACACATGTGCCTTTCGTTTCGTACTGTGGAATAATGCAAGTCGTGCACACAACCGAGCCCAGGCAGCAGTGGACGGACCTTTTTGTTCACTAACTTTTTGTTGCCTTCACGCTTTGCGCGCTTTCAAACTCACAATGCGTTTTTATAACAACGAAATCAATACATTTGTTACGTTCAGATCGAATTTGATAAATGGTTGAGTTTTTAACGAGCGATTGCTTTCGATTGACGCATAAATTAAATAAGAAATATCATTCACTCAGTCCTTGGAGTTCAGGCTGAAATCTGAATCGATGCATTTCTCGGAACATCAACACGATTTGGCTCAATGCCAAAACTTTCTTTGGCGTGGCGAAGATTGAGAATGGCAGCATTCATAATAATAAATCACTATATTTTAAACGCTGGAAAAGCCGGATTACTTTATGAGCAACGTATATTTGATAACAAGTCTCATTGCTCGGATGACCTTATTATGGCCAAGAATAATAAATTAGTGACCGATAGAGTTATCGCACAAAAATAAAATCGTTTATTTGCTCGTATTTTGATATGAATATGTGCTCAATGTTTACATCGCACAATGTAACATTTGATACGCTTTTATATTTACAAGCCGTCTGCGATAGTAGTTTTGTAACGAGCGTCAAAGATCGTGGCTCGACCTTTTATTTGACTTGAGAGTGCCCTCGGGCGATATGAGCTCACTGGAACCTACAATACTTGCTTACCAAGCGGATATTACTGTGCAAAGGGAACTTGTGTTCACAACACGAGTTCACAGCGTTATATAGTTAAACCTGTGGTTAAACTGTTGACATGTAAATATGTAATATTTATTTTTATCACAAAAAAAGCACTGATATCTGGCAAGTAAAGACAAAGCAATTCCAAGATACAATAATTGTGTAAAATTTATTGTACATATATATTCATAAATCTTCTGATTTCATTCAATAATAGTCTTGGCAAAATGTGGCAATTTACATAAATTAAAAAATAGCTACAATAAACATGACATTTTTTATAAAAATCACGTCAAAACAATTGTTAAAAAGTTACTTCATACACTGTTAACATTATGGTAATTCCGCGGATGAATCGACGCGAGCGCAGACAAGAGGCGAAGGGGGGACGTCAGATCCCGTTAGGAGAAAGTAGCCACCAACGTTCGTGGACCACGGCCATCTTGGAATCATTCGAATCGATTCCAATCTACAACTGATGCCCAAAACGGATAAAGTAACAACGTCGCTTTTGGAATTGTTATTTAAAACACGGCACTTTATTGAAATGCCTTTTTGAGTAAATCTTGATCACATGTTTTCTTTCGTTATAGAATTCCATTATCGAATTTCTAAAATTATAACAGGAGGATAACATTTACCCCATAATACACGGGATATTTTCTTTATATTAAACTTGACGAGACTCGAAACAAAAATATAACTTTCTCCTTTGAAGCGAAACCTAACAAAATGAGTAACTTGATCGTGTTGTAACGTCAGAAATACGTCAATCATACTCCATTGTGCCATAATGTCCATATTTAGCCGAGAGGGAGCTATTCATGCGATGATGACCGATAAAATAATGTTTCGAGGTTATGTAATCTAAAGACGTAGAAAGAATTCAGCTAATTGAACTTATTTTATGACATTGTGGCAGAAATACTTAATGATGTAATATGATACTGTTTTATAACAATTTCAATGTAACGTTGATGCCTACTTTTCATTGGTATTGAAATAAGATTGATCACTAATGAAGTCACATTATCAACTATTATACAAAAGAACAGTATGTCGCTCCAAATTCCCAGTACATAATCCGTTGCACAACCGAATAAAATGACTTCGGTAATAAATAATGTTTCATAACTTAACTGAGGTCCAAACTCGCTTTACCAGTTCAGAGCGGAGCAGGTGCCGCGGAAGTTTCTAAACATTTTGACCCTGAACTATGCAAACTTTTGAATTACTCGACGTAACTGTTACATTTCTTTCCAAATGTTAATCTAAAGGTAATGTTCTTAGAAACTAAACGCTATTAGAAATATTCAATGATCTTTTGATCAAACCAGACAGCTTTTCAAAGTTGATACACATTAAATAATAAAAACCAGCAGGCATGACGACAACGTTGGAATTCAAAATGAAATTAAGAAATAAAAATATTTTACGTCGAAAGATGAAAAATAAACATCGGCTTTACCTGGTCTAAAATATGTAAATTGATCTTTTGTACTGCTTAAATATCTCAGCATAATTTTGTGGTATTATTCCATTACCACTGCTTGGCTTTTTTCTGTTTTGTTTATTAACGACGATAGGAATATTTTTATTAACGAAGTGAATATTACATGAGATGAAATCCCTATTTAATACAGATATAAGCTAATTGATGAAGAAAATACATTATATAAATTGCTTTGACTGATTACGCAGCTTAATTGAACTAGTTATAATTACGATATAATTGTCTGCGAACATTGGAGCGGTAGCTAGCAACTTAACATTCAATAGAAAGTCATGCGAAATAGCATGCTGTAGACTGCAGTGGAAACCGGTCGCCGGGGTCGGCGTATGTGAATCGAGAACAATGCTCCTGAGCATGACTATGAGAGAACTGTCATTTATAATAATTATAAAACAATTACCTTTTTACTATAAACCATCGAAACAACTGGTTTTAAGTTTGTACAAACTTGTCAGTAACTAGTTATACTTATTTAATAATTGTAGCCAAGCTCCGACTTAAAGTGGTCGACATTAGTCATTGATTTGAAAAATAATACTAAATACCAATCGTTTTTATAGTTTTTTTTGGTACTGTCTTACGTGATACGTCCTATAGATAGGTAAAGGTTATTTTAAGAAATAAACAAGCACGTAAGAAAAACGTGACTGTTCAATTATAAGATATTTCTCACAGAAATGTATTTTTATTTACGATTCCAGAAGATAGCTTTAAACAGAAACTGATAAATAAATATCAACGTTAGATCCTACTTCAGGACAATGAACCTTTGATATACAGCCTCATTAATGCAATAAAGGCAACCGTCACACCGTCGACTTGCCAACGACGAGTGCGGGAGCACGCCAATTATAACGGTATAATCGTCGCCTCGTATTACCTCGTTGACTTCACTAGCATCATAAAAACAACCAACTATACTTCTGTAAACCTAGACTCAATCTAAATTTGTATGGAAAAAATATTCAAGCCAAATTATATACGATTCAACTTTTTTTTACATGAAATGTGCAAATTACGGTCAGCAAAAAATCTCAAATCTCAGCCGAATCAGAACAAAAGCGATCGAGACAAAATGCCACATCACCGGAGCAGGTAAAAAGAATAACAGTATCCTTTCAAAAGGCGCTACAAATTTATTTATCTATAACAGCCGACCCTTGTCTCCAGAAAAAGATAAAATGGATACAATGGGAACGTCAGGTAGGCTACCCTGATCCCACATATATTACGTCCGCTATTATTATGTTGAACTAAATAATAGTAATAAAAATCCAGCGAGATCAGACGCAAACCGGTTTTGAATACGTTATGTCACGAGCGTATTTGTTGGTCGAGCGAATTAGACGTGGACTTTCACCGGCGACTTTCATAGTTGTGCGATAACACGAAATACGGGTCTGACTCGTTCATCTGACCTTTATCATGTTCATGTCGCATTGTTCCACTATTATTTTATGCAGTTTAATTACTTGAACGTGTTATAAAGTATGACACGTCAATGTTAACAGTAGAAAGTTATCGGGTGTATATTGATGATAATCTTTAGATTCAATTTCTTATCTATAATTTAATCTGCTTCTCAAATGCTTCATTTATATCATGTCTTTCCGTTCATAATCCACTTAATATTGTTTGTATCTGATTATTGGTATTAAAATCATAAATAGTAGGTATCTTTTGTCCATTGGATTAAATATTATTAACGTATTCTTCTGTTACTATTGTCTTATCTTATTTCACCGATAAGGTTAATGTGCTTCTAAATTATCGAGCAATGTATGCGGAAACTGGTAAGTGGCCATTGTGATAGAATGACTCGACGGGCTAATCAAAAACCATTAACAGTCACATCTATTGTGCCGGTTGATTGACAAGGCTCATTGTTTCTCCCGTCGCTTCGGCGTCGTGATGTCGTCCCACCGCTGTTCCTGTTTTCTACATCAATAAAACCATCGAGTCATATCGAGTGAACGTGTTCGTAGTAATAAATACTCGAATCAGATTAATCATATCCGTCCGAGCTACGATCGCGCATTATTAAGCAGTCGGTTATAAATACATTCTATCGTAAAGTTGCGGGCATAACCGTCGTAATTGCCTGGACGCACGATCTCGAGTTAAACAACATCGACAAAAAATCGAGCGACCGGTTCTTGTACCGCCATAAAATGGTTTCGGGGCGTTTCGTGCGATGAATATTCATTTCGTGATATTATGTTCATGTAGATACAAACTTACGAGACTCGTGATGACGCATTCCCAACTATAGGCAGTTATCGATTCTCTGAAGTATCTCATTATAATGAAATATTATAAGGGAAACAAAAATACATTTAGCAGTTTTATTAATAGATTACAAGGAAATTGTGTTTAACGTAAAAGGTATTTGAAATATTGTCGTCATTAAATTTTATATTATTATTTCTATAGCTTATATTTATCTTGGCAATTGTTATTTAAATTAATGTTCAACAACAACCGGTGACTTTGATCATTATTAGACTACACGTTGTAATTTATATGATAATGTTAGTATCGCTGTTTACTTAAGAGTTAAGACTTCGCATACGACGCGGGCGCCCTTTAAATGTAAACAGAACGAGTTCCTCCAACCTACATTTAAAGTAAGTTTACCTCGAACGTAAAAACAAGTTCCAGTTAACATATGCACTTCACAACCGATACATGACAAACAAGAATAAAATAAATAACAATTAGCTGCGCGTACCGTTGCAGAAGGTAAAATAAGCGTATTCGATGAAGTCAATGCAAGCAGATTGAATAAGAGGAACAAAGAATAATGTAGAAACATCTATCGAAAACGATATGACCCCGTTACTCGGATGCCTAATTGAAATTTAGATAAAGAAATGATAATACCAAATGCACACTTCGTCCGCTCTGACCTCTGTATTTTAAGATCGCCGGGTGTGAAGTATAAGTGGTCATAAATACGCAGATGATGCTTGGACAAACAAAGAAATCAATCTGAATATGAAATGCTGATCTCGATTTTCCAGTACAAATAACATAAGGGTGTGTGCACATAATCGGTAACATGAGCGATGAAAATAATGAAAGCTGAAGTTTCGAAACTACAATAGCAAGATACATATTAACAACGCCGCGCCGGCATGTAATTTCCTTCCCTAGTTGCAAGTACTTTAGCCCTCCACCAATGAAACATTTTCGACGTGCCGCAAATTTTCGTTAATCCCTAAATTCCCATCTGTACAGTAAGCCCGCCCTTAGCTTCAACGTGACATTAAAAAAACATGAATCTGTTGCGTTAAGGTGACGACAGTGGTACGCTGTTTATTTGGTATTAAAATTTTATCAAACGTATGAACTCCATTAATATGAAACCGTTGAATTATTTATTTTCAAATAACACAGTGAGGAAACTAGTCAGTCAAATCACTCCTACTTTCTACGAATATTATTTACTATTCCTGTCTAAACTGACTATATCATATAATATCTACATTCAAAGTAACATAAAAGAAAAACCCGAATTATTACCTTTTTTATTACTCTCTACTGGTTCCAGCTCAGGCGATGTACCTGGAAATAATGAGAATTTGATGTTAAAATATTTAGATTTAATCAAACCAAAATAGAATAATAATCTAATGGAATCTAGTTATGAAAAGGTTAAATATTTATTCATGGTACATATATACAAAGTTGGCAAGAATGACTGGTCGAGACCAGTTACAGAAACCCGTTTTGCCAGTAAAAGGTGCGTGAAATAAACAACCTCATTTAATTTAGATGTTTTTTTTATGCTGCACCACTCTTGAAATATATAATTTATACTAGTTTAATGGCTCATTTACGAGTTCCTACATTTCCGGCCAATTTAATGATAGCGCACTTATTTATTCATTGATACTTTTACAACAGGACACTGAGTACTTGTCGGGAATACAATTACAGCAGTAATATCGAGTGCAATGGCACTAAGCAGGTGGTCAGTAGCCACATTTCTGATATCTATTTTAGTTCCCCGCATCGTTTGTCAACCGTTTGCAGCTGGCAGGCACCAGTCCATAAAGTTATATATTTCATGGACTTAATAGCTTTGTGATTCGCTCCAACCCCCTCGTAACTTTAGAAAAAACCTGGATAACGATCTTTTTTATAGCCCCATGCTTTTTGCAACATGATATAAAACCCTCACGCATATAATCCTATCGGAGAAAAAACGCATGTAACTTTCGAGTCCCTAAAATATGATGTAGCCCTTGATCAAGAATCCTTGTCTGTGTTGCAAGCTGTATTCACATACTTATGTTAAATATTACCATTGCTTAACTGTGAGTTCCTGACAATTAACCTTATTTAAAAGTCATGTAAAAATGTATCCAAATTTGGTTGCAGACTTGCCAGACTAGCAATTAATTCATCGAGAAACCTGATAACCATAATTGAAGTGTGGGTGTAAATCGAGAAACAGCTGAGTATTTAATGTTCTCGTGAGTCGCCTGACATTTTATAAGAACCGGTTTATAAGTTATGCAATAGAAAACATATTCACGTAATGATATGCAGCGACAGCCACTTTTTAGCATAATCACCTGTCAATTTAAGTGAAATATGTTAGTTCAAACGGTCGATGTTTCTAAATACAGTTTTAGTGCTCGTGACCAATAAAAATAATAATGATAAGACTTTGATTAGAGCTCTATTATCCTCTAATTTGAAAATTTTTATTATTCGTGGTAATGTGATCAAAAGAAAAGGTATGAATGATATCGCACTAAATTAGGTAAATGTTACAGTAGTTTACCGGTGGTCGTTAATTTAAAGAAACGTTTGAAATATATTATTAATGTTGTGTTAAATACACACACGCCTACATTCCATACGACAAAGATACCTCCTCCACACCAGTACACCTTTATTTATGGTAAGTCTAGGTAGTTGAGATAAATGCCTAACGTCGTCGTAGCTGGCATAAAATATCTCTACATTAGCTTACACCGGTCTAGGGCTTATCCAGTTAGGGTAGATTTCTCACGCAGGTGTGCGCTGTAAGATGGATTAAATGCATTTATTACAACAACTCGACACAAGTTATCATATAGCGAGACAAATTTATGATTACACAAAGATGCTTGCGCATCCAATTCGCCTAATCTCTACACTAATGCTACTTTAATACAGATACTGTTCTTTGTATTATCTGCTTCTGAACTATCATCTTATTTGATCCAATTTTCATTGGCAACTTGACTTCTAATAGGAGTATCCTTAGAGGTTTCCTGTTTCATAACCTCCATTTTTTTGCCCTGACTAATAGCCGTCGACATACTTGACGGAGAGCAAAAAAAGACGTTGTTTTCTCCTTAAAGGCACCGCGAGCGCCTTTCTTGATCGGTATGCGGAGGAACCAGTCCGCAAACTGGTTTGAACGTGAGAAATGGGCACCCTCCCTCGTACATTATCAGATATTCCATGACTAAAATTCTGGACCACAAAGTTAATGACTGGTATAAAACAAGGACCTGATGGAAAGTTTCGAGACTGCCAACAATTTTTTAATTAAGATGAATCTACGTCAAGGTGATCATTTTACGTTAACTTTTACTACAAACTGTTTTTCTCCGATTTTTTGTTTAGATTAAATAGTTAAATACCTTATATAAAGTATTTTATGAAAAGATATTTTATGATAAGTTATCTTCAGTTGGTGCCTGGTAATTTTAATTCAAACGTACATATTAGTGGATTGTACAAAAATAGAGGATAGACTTTTAACTCTTATGCTTTTAAGTTCAAGAATAAATAAACATAGAGTTGTGATTTGTGAAATATTAATAAAGCGGAATGTAAGTATCGATACTTATACAAGATGAGCGCGATATAAAAAGGTTATAACTATAAGATCAGCAGCTGATAAACTGAGAACACGAATTAATTTTATGACTCTTAAAACGCTACACAAACCTGTTTGGTAAATTTAAGAGACAGTCTAACGGATGTAGTCTAACCACTCTTGTGGGAGGAGATCACCAATACGACCGGATAAAGCTCATTCAATTTATATGTACAATTAAACACGACATGCGTACCGTGAAATTGATTTGAAACACTCAAGTTACAACACGTAATCATGATATGTGGGCATCTATGTACATATGCTATTTACGTTTACATGTACATAAAGTATAGATAATAGGTATCGTGTTTAAAAAGATGTATAACATTACTCATTCATCGTGCTCTGTTTATGATAAATTATACCAGCGATGATGTGTAGGTATTGAAAACAAGCCCGCACTTGGCAAACCTCTCTGTTATTAAACAGACAAAATGGTAAACGAGGTCTGGCATAGCTAAATATAATTCATAGCCCGATATGAGTTTACGCAGATCTAACTTTCGTGGGAACGAGGTCAATAGTTTTGGCATACGTTCTTAGAGTCGAAATAAGGCAACTCCAAATGTTTTATGTAAAGGGTGACATTGAGTGCTACAGACGGCAGTTTTGCTTCAAAAATATAAATTTTTATCTACATTCTATATCAAGTAAAGTGTATTTGAAATAAAAAAGAAGTATGTAGTTACAAAATTGGACGTCTGAAGGTGAACATGACTCATGAATAATTAATAACACTGAAAAAAAAGATAATTTTGCACGAGTTTACTATTAGGAATGTTCCAATATATCAAATAATTTGTTTGCCATTATAATACTGAATGGTACTGAGTAAATTAATGGAGGATAAGTTAACGGTCACGAGGAAGATCACGTTGCAGGCTGCGGCAAATACGTGTGACGAGATGACGAGGTTGTTAAATAAATCACTATTCCAGTACCTACTAATAAATCAGTTATAACAACAAAATGGTTATTGAGCAATTGTTTTGTAGTAATAAAATAATAAACACCGCTTATTCAACAACGTCATCCAGCAAAAAAGAAAGCGATTTTGTGAGTTATTTGTTTCTTAATATTATAACAATTAATATAATAAAAATATTATTGCTCATCCTTACATAATCATTATTTTAATGGACTTAAAACAATGACATAATTTAAATATTACCACATATTTTACATGAATTGCTTACGTGCATACAGACATGATAATATGCCGAATTTAAATCGAGCGTATTAGGTCATCATTCTACAATAGCCATTATCGAATGTATTGTATAAATTATCTGTGTTTCAAATTTATCACTCCATATACATACGACAAGATTAATGTACGATAGATAAAAGGCAAAATATAGTGACGAATTGTAATAATAATTATTATCGTTTCCACATGCTGTTGTTTTACCACGTAATACGTAATTACATTTGTTTCATACATATTGCAATAGAGCGATGGATTTGATTTAGCCAATACGAATAAAGCGCTATAATACGATCAACACCATTTGCACAACTCATAACACGAATACTTTATTAGTTATTCATCGCTTTGTTTTTATATTCCTATTTGGTAATTCCAACGTACACTATTTTTGACTTAATTTGACCTCGACGCGTTTAGATAACCCGCAGAACAGGTTTATATAAGAATACGTTAATAAATAACATAAGAATAACAAGAACTGTCTACGTCTAATAAAATATATCAAAATTGCTAGTTATAACAAAAATTCTCAACTTATAAAGTATTAAGTACATCCCCCATATCAATTTGATTGATAGTACGTTCAAGAAAATGAATGACCGGTCTATGTGGGCGCAGATATTTTCAGATCACGGAAGCCATATAATAAACGTCGGTATATATATATTCTCTATAATATATACAAGCTAAGTCGAAATGTAAACAGATCAAGGTGGAGAAAATCATTTCACTGTAACATCAGCAGCTCGCTGACTGAATAATATAAAACCGTGCGTCAATTGTGAATTGGAAATTTAAATCTGTTTTGATACGTGAATTAATGTGCCCATGTTATTTTATCATTCATATGTGAATTTGTATCAAAAAAACATTGTGTAATAATGATGATATATGAATGATAAACACATATCTCAAGCAGCGTACAAAATAAAACCACGTCTATTAAGAAGCTCTTTAAACAATATGCTTTTAAACCCATATAAAGTTAAAATACCTGTATTAAATTTCTTACAATAGAATTTAGAAGATGCAATAACGTATGGAGGTCACAGAAACGCAGCGTTCCCATGGCCGTCGGAAACAATAACAGAATCGCGCGCTCCGAGCACATAAAAGCTGAGAACAATCGGGGCAGTGGAAACAAGAGAGCGATATAAATCAAGCTAAACATTGCGTGCACTGCCCGGCTATAGATCCTCGGGTTTCGTTTCTGCACGCCTTCCCGCCACCGCGTATAATAATAATTATCGAGTACTTTCGCCTACCAAGCTCGACGCCATCTTGCTATTTATGTTGCAAAATGGCGGCAGCGCACACCACGTGCTTTCGTACTTTGCCTTATATTTTGCAAATATCATTGAAATTGCTTCTCTACTTTTGCTCGAAAGTACATTTCTCGAATTATATTGTCGTTTTCAAGACCATTCTGATTTGGAAGTTACGAATTGTGAACAAGGTCTTGCAAAATTTACATTCAATAGGGAGCCGTTAAGTCGCGATGTGACTGGACGCGGACGAAGGTCACCTTGACCAACCGCTCGTCGTATTTATCTTTACATCAGAAATAATGACCTGATATCGAATGAACTTGTGTTAAGGACAGTTGGAGAATAATAATTTAATATTCAAATGATTAATAATGTATTCAAATGACACACACCGGAAATTTTGATAGTAAACCTAATTAAGCAATTGTTTTGTATGCGAATAGTATTTACGTAATTTATGATAATGATATGAATATAATTATGTAGGACGTTTGTTATTTATTATTAAACTTGATATTCAAACAATATCATACTCTTACTTCCAGAAAGGATGGTTTATTTTTAATCTATTGAATATATCATGTATCATAGGGTACTAGAACAATGACGTGGTATAAAGTAAATAGTATTAAATCAAAAATTGTCCTTATCACATTTCAAGATAAAAATTGCACTATATACGAGGCACTTAGCACTTAATGTCTGATAACACTTATCTATCGTAAGTGGGTCAAACTATAATGATATAACAATCATAAGGCATGAGCTAGGGCGCACTCGTGACATTTCAACGACGATAACTCAGATAGCTTTTATAAAAATTAGTCGAGTCAATGTCTCATCAGTTTCCTGTTGCGAGGTTTGCAATTCAGTACAGGAAACCGAATTCAAAGACAATTTCTATGCAGATCTTGCAGGGGCGATCACTTAGTATTCAGTGAGTTTTGCGGGCCAATGGCGGCGGACTATCAGCGCCGTCCAGCGCCGCTTGAATATGTATGATTGAGCGCACACCGACACTTGAACACCCCGCACGCACGCAATTTAGCCGTGACACACATCTTTACTTAAGTTTCCAATCATTTACACTAAAATTACATATATCTCCATAATCAGATATTTTATTTGATCAACACCCACTCTCCAAACAGTCCTTTTAGTTTAATGACACCTATAATATCACTTTCAATTAGCATATACACGTATTTGTTACTTTTAAATATACAACGTGAGAATGAAATGTATACACGTGCCGAAAAAAGTAAATAGTAAATGAATGCGGTGTTCCGAGAATCGTGATGAGCATGACATCATACTCTTCGAGCGAAGAATAATATGAATAGCCCAGTAATAACGTCTCGGAGAACAATGCCTCGGTAATAAAACGTATATAAAATACTACAGATAACGACTGCCTATACAAAGAATTTTTCAATACAAAAGGTGTACCATTTGATTTAATACCTATACGCTTTGTGATAAGCAATGATTTGATTCTATTTCTAGAAGCATGTGTTTTCTGATTGATCTCTCAAGACTCGTTACCCACATCTGTCATGTTCATGGCTACACTGTTAACACATGTTAGCTAATGATGCCAACATAACGTGCTACGCGTGTGTTCGTATCTACGTCCGATTATATTTATAGCATGCATTAATAAATACAAGGAGTAAACCCATAATTCGTGTACGAACAGTGCTGACCAGAGTTCTGGGATGTAATCGGCGAATCGAAGTTAAAAAAGAACACCGACTGCGAATTGCTATGCACAATAGAAAAGAAACGAGACCGGAGCATGCAGAGTGGTGGTGCGCGACGTGGGAAAGCGAATGGCGGCATTGGCGGCCATCTTGGAATGGGTTCGTTCGGAAAACATCACGTGTCCACGCGTCCGCTCGGCAACAGCGTGCAAAGGCTAAACGGACCGGAACAATTCGTGCACCACGTGCTTTTTTTTGTTTGTGCAACATTCCTTTCCTGCGAATAGTATCGATCTGCGCCCACCCCTTCTGGCTAAAGATAAACACGGGTAAAAATAAACGAGCCATTCTCAGCGCGTTCAAGTTATTGATCACCCACTTGGTATAAGCGGACATTGATTTGCGATTTTGTAAGACAATAGCGGTACGGTCGGGCCTGTTAAACTAAACGAATATGGTAAGAATATTGAAAGCGCTTGCATGCTAGGTACAAACGAGGCATTTTAGGTTATAAATGCACCAATATATGATTTCGAATATATATATTATGAAACCTGAAATACCTATGAATATGGTAGAATCTCAATTAAAATTTAAACGACAATATGTATTGTTAAATATGTAAATGTTAGTTACAACGATGATAATAATTTATACAAAGTAACATCGACAGATGAAATGTTATAAACAGTTATGTAATTGAATGCACATGACGTTAACAAAGTAAGCGAACGAATGTTGCATTTGAAACACGTGTCTGTAAACATTCAGATGAGACTGTGAATCATAAACTACGCAACATAGTTTTGTATCAACATTCACCACATTTTCTGGATAACTAAAGCGTGCGTTGCGACTAACTAACCGGTCTCTATTAGTTAGCTAACAAACCTTATGAGAGTGTCGCGTGTGGGCGCAAAGTGACTTGCGCTCGTATATTAATGTTTTTCGTGACAACCGTTTCCTCGACGACCCATCATGCCATGCGTGACTCACTATTATACTCTTTTGTTGTTATTACATTTAAACGATTCAGATCTATAATTGTTACTTTAGTCTATCCTGTACAATTACAACATAAAATGGAGTGTTTTGATTGGCAATTGCTATGCTAATTGACGCAGTTATTGTTTTCATTATCATATTTCTGCCCTTATATATAATAGCAGTTGTTTTCATTCGAATTACATATTTCATTATATTAATTTTCCACTTCTGATCATGCTCTTTTTAGCTATAAAATAAAATAAAGTATCGCTTCTCAAAGAAAGTCTAAAGTTGTTCGTTAAAATTTATCATTATATTCCTCTTAAGGTATTGTCCTATAAAATATCTGCTTATGGCATTAGTATGTGTGCCGTGTCTCGTCAAGTAATAGCAAGCGATAGAGTGGGGTTCGGCATTAATCTCAAGACCTTATAAGGTAGTTGCCGTTATGTAACTCGTTCTTATGGCAATGTAAACAACCTCTCGGCTCGCATATTTATTTAGCAAGAGGTTTTTATCGCGTTCCTCTTTGGTTATGCTTCGTGGCGTGGTCGTGCTTAACCTTGCATGCAAACACGAATTATGTGAGACTACTAGAATATATAATACTCGACTAATATTGTATTATAAAGAACGTGCAAAGCGAGTAAGTTATAAACTCCAATTAGCACACCTGTACAAAGAAGTAAATATTAACACAAGATACGTATAAAAATAATCCAATGTCGACAAAATTGTGCTAAAGAATTTCAAGGAGAAACAAACTTCCACGAACCGCAAAAGATGACAATAAAACGCGAGGACTTATCTGAGATTACGAGTCACGTAATTCATAATATTCAATGTAGAAATTGTGCTTAAAAGTCTGAGCGGTTAATAAAAATAACGGAAAGCAAAGTTGGAGCGAGAGGCATGACGGCACATCTTAATTGTTGAAAAGAGATAGATGACTGCCGTCTTACATAGCTATTTTTCAGTCACGCGCTATGGAACAGCGTTTCTATTTTTTGCACGCTCTCAATTGACCTCGTTGGTTTATCGTTATCAAGTGACGCTAATAATAAATTTACTTCGCCCGTAATAAGTCGAGCGGTAAACCGAAAACCACAAACAGAGATAACCTTCGAGAGTGGATCATCAATATTATTGTTGGTACACATGAGCCATTTGTTTTTGGAATAATATTACGCAACCGTGATAAATGCCACCCACATCATTCTGTTTTGGTGTATTTTTCCTTCGTATGTTCATTAACTAGATAAGCATATAGAATATAGATAAAGATTGATATAAAATTAATATGACGGATAATAAATGTGAGATGTGAGACGGTAATTAATAATTATTTAATCTGCCATCACGCAGATAATGAAACATAATACATAAGTATAGCAAATGAATTGCAGTAGGTACGGCTCGTTAAAATTGTTTCTAGGCTAGACGATAGTATACTTTGCAACAGTCACCGCTTTGAGAGCCACTTAACCTCCTTAATGACAAAGCTCGTAGTCAATTAGCAAGCCAATAGTTTTGAACTTTTGACAGTCGTAAACGAACACAATTGGTTGCCTACAAACAATGCTCGTACTAACGATGTCATCTTGCACTATCATGCTCTGAGTTCCGTGACTGCTGCAGCACGACTTACATCAAACAAATCCATTAATATGGACGTTATAATAACTAAATACTACATGTAGACATTTAATTTGCTATAGGAGTTCACTCTCAAGGTGGAACATATACCATTGAAGACAAGTGAAGGTCAAGTTGAACACGTTCCGATTGTAAATTGTACAATGCTTATAAAATCGTTTAATTGTCTGTTATGATTAATATATTTTGTAAAATTTAAGTTGTTTACAAATTACAATCTATAAGTTTATAGAAAATATAATTTAATGCTTATATTCAGTTTTGGCTGATATTTAATTCACAAATGTCATATCAAATCAACTCGAATAGAAGTTGAGCAATGCTAAGGCGTTATAAATTAACTTGCATAATGTAATTCAAAGTTTATTCGCAGCCAGACAGCAATTACGCAGGGAAGTTTGAGCAGCATTCACGAACACCGAAAGAGGTGAGGTCCCCTCGTCACTCCCACACCCGCTTCAAACGCTCAAACTCGCGGCAGGGGGTGAAATTGGGAAACTTCCACGGCCCATTCAATCAGATTATTTCACATTCTTTTGGGCTGATGAACTTTGCTGTCTATCATCGATCAAAAACACGAGTACATGTAGATTATTAACTTTCGAAATTAAAAGTGGTTCGAGGATTTAGAAAAGTTTTCTCATCAGTATTGAAAAATGAAACGGTCTTGGAAGTTTTCGAGCTAATGCTCCTTTAACATTGCTATAAGAAGTAAAATATAAGGCAGTAAATACAATTTAGTAGTATAACTTTGAAACAAGTTGCAAATAAACACATTATATTAAAGTGAGGAAGATCGCGAAACAGAAAGTTTGCCTAAGTCGGCTACTTGTGTAGAGTCGGCAAGTTACTAACTTCTTGTGAAACTTCGCTGCTTCAAAACTGTAATGCTTGGAAGAAGATAATCTAAAAGTTGGTCGTCGCAAACTTATTACATCTTGTTAAATTGCTTAATAAAACGTTAAACAACCACGTTTATCTTTGTAAAGTAAAACAGTTTAAAGTAATGCTTTAGTCTCCATTAATAACGTAAGGAGATTGCTCTGCGCCCATACATTGTTCGCCCTGGAACCAAGAACATCCGAAAATTATATTTTGTGTTGTCGATCATTAGTAAACTCCTAAATGATCTTATTTTTATAGCGGACTAGCTGCAGAATAGATATATTCCAAAAAAAGAATCAGATTTTGAGGTTATAATGGAACCATAACAACGAATATTAGATATTAGTTTTTCATAGCTTAGTGATTTTTAAGAAACTGAAAAGCAATATATCATAATATATTTAGCTATTTTAAGCACCTCCCTAGATAATTGGGTAGGTACCTATGCAGTTTTTTTTTTTCTAAAGCCTAAGTGTATAATAAGCCTAATAGCCAAGTCGTAGGTAATATGCAATATAGTCCCAAAAGTCACCAAAACACACCGATACAAATAATTACAAACAGCAAGCGACGCTATTGTAATCATCAGTAGACTGACAGCACTGACAGTGACAAGTGACTAGGGATGACGATCAAAGATCGATTAATCGAAGAATCGATTTTTCAATAGATCGTTTTAAAAAAAAAACTGATTTTACTGTTAAGAGATCATTTATTAATTATCTTTCTTGTTTTTCATAAAATGGATAATATTTACATTATAAATGTAAACTTGAAAAATAAAATAGATTTTTATAAATCCATTAGATCTTTTAGACCACGATTTTTTGTAAGTCGATACATTGGCTTACGATTTGAATCGATTTTAAATCGATTTAAATTATACTTTATGGAAATTAAAAATTCAGTCGGACGATTACAATCAATCGTCCATCCCTATTCTTTATCGACACGACATGACGTTTGGTGAAGATGGCGGCCATTAATGTTATTAATCGCGTAAAATACTTTTTATTGTTCATTTTGGCATACAGCTAGTCCGTGTTACAAATGTATTTGCAACTAATATAATAAAATAGACAGTTAATTATCGTGTATTCCAATCCATTTTGTTGCATAGGGCCATTCCGGACATTGTCCTTTACATTAATTATAAGAAATCTAAAGGTAATTCAGAAAAGATCAAAATATTTCTAAGACATAATAAATTGTTAGTATTAAAAATAAAGTCTCTTCGTCTGTGACATTTATTGGATCTTTATTTCGTGGAAATACAAGTTTTATATTTAGCATGACTAAATTTAATTTCGTATTTGAATGGGAATTCCATATTATAAATATAGTCTCTTCTCTTCTATTTCATTAAAGATTCATATCATAAAATGTTTATTGATTTGGTCCTCCTTTCAACTTTTCAGGTTTCATTTAATATTGTGCTTCTGAGAATAATAATACATCCAGACCCAGGTCACGAATGTTGAAATTACGACAAAACATTTCAAGAAAAGCTAGGTGGGCTGTATTTGGTACTAACCCTGCTTATAGGGAACAACCTCCACCCATATTGATAATAAATAGAAAATACATGCAGTTCAATAAACTTGTAGAGAAAATATTTAAAAGTTATACTGCAACCTTTTATTCGAGCCCTATACTTAAAATCGCCATCAAATTTACAATGTTTCAATACCATCTCAATCAAATCTCACTGTACCTATGTCAGAACAAACTTGCAAGTTCTATTACGTGACCACTAAGTTGGAACGCAAACCATTTGGTATTCCACAGACGTTATAAGTTCGGAATCTACGTCACGAGGGTGAAACAATAACTGTAAATTAAACTGAAAACTCATTAAGCCTCGGCGGGAGTTCGGGCCTTCGATATGGATAAAGTAAATCATGCTTTACGTAATCGACATTTAATTGCTTATTGGATAGTTCTTGGGTAAATAAATCTGTTTTGTTTTAAAGTTATCGTAATTTCAAAATTGTTTACAAGGAGAAAGCAGCTGAGTCAGTAAGTTATTGAACGGTAAAGGAATCAAGAAAGTAATAATAAATTACTTCAATTCTACACAGTTTACTTATAATATCAATAAAATAAATTAACTAAGGGCATCAATGAATTTAATGGTGAGTAGTAACAATCTACAGTAAGAACAGTTTACAAGTATGGTGATAAATTAATTGTTACAAGAATCAGAACACAGCAATGTTATCTATAAAGTTATCAAATTTGATAGTATGATGTGGGCTATTTGCAGTGAACTGCATAAGAAAGGTCACTCGAAACGTTTAGAGAGTAAGGAAACCATCAATCAACATTTAGTTGATACAGCCACTTGGAACACGATTACCGCAAATTGACGCTGGCGCTTTTCCAATTCTATTATAAGAACCCACACAGACAGAACGTGAGATGAATAACGAACAGGAACAAATAATTTTATAATGGCTTCAAATTCCAGAGACATTTCCATTCCACGACACTACGACTTGTTGGCTGCTTTTAGACTAGATTACATCAAAGCGTCCATCTCACAAGATTTAAACATCTTATTCACCTTTCTTCCGAAGTCAAAATGTCATGTGTCCTGTTTTTGACTAATTAGCACTTTAAATTCCATAACTCTCATATATTACAAACCCGAGAGCAACAAAATGAAAAGTGACTCATAATATTTGCACTGTCCTTGAAATTGTGCCTGAACATCTTTGGAATTAAGCCAAAATGTTTTCAATGCGACGAATGACCTTTTTAGCATAATTTTGCTACAGAAATATGTTGGCAGAATAGGAATTTTATTGCTCGTAAATGTCCAATAGAGGTAAATGAACAAATTTGTTTGAACTCCGTTCTAAACTGGCAATATGATGAGACCCCAATTATTCAAATGCTTTTGGGGCATACTTTAATTAAATTGTGGTAAAGATTAAAATAAGTCTAAAAGTAAAATTATGTGTATGATGTTATTTATTAATAAAACGAAAAAAAAATTTATTCAATATTGATGTAGTTTGAAATCGAAGGTTTTTTTTAAATAATCTTTATTCATTGCCATACACTTACTCACAATAAAATAAAATGTAAGGAGGGTGGCATGACCACAATATTGAGTCAAAACCAACTTAAATCAATTAATATTGACCCCTTGTTTGTTATTATTCTTATTTTTGTACCCGTATAAACAATATTGAACAGATATGATATTAATTACATTGATGTCAATACCCTTTACATTATAAGAAAACCCTCTCTTGTTTCTTTGGTAGCTATATTAACAGTTTATCAATATCCAAGATATCCCATAATTAAAATAGCCCAATGGCTGTTATCATAACGTCCGTACTCCATAATAACGTATGGCATTGTTAAAAAGCTGACAAATGGCATCAATAGCATCAGGTTTGGCGTGTCGCCACGGTCGGCTGTTTCGCCTTGACCAACATCGGAATGTCATCGAGATCTTTGGATCGTACATGTGAATTGTCGAATTACATAGATATCTTATTTTATATGCATAAATTTCCTTGAATTTAAAACAACCGGATAGAGACGGCATTGTAACCGCGGACAACACGTTTGTTGCATTAGCATTCAATCTTATAATCAATGTTTTATGTTTTATGATGATAAGAAGGATATGTGTTAATGTTTTTTCAAAGATAATTAACATAATAGATTTTTCAAGATAGATAAAGCATGACCTGTATTATAAGAAGACTTGTTTTTTTGAAATTAAAATCAATGTATTTAATGATTCACGAGAAACAAAGAATTTTTGTAATATCGATTCAGTTAGCCATTTTATAGTAAAACAATTAATGGCAAAATGATAGTAAAGAAGTAAAATTAGCCTCAAACGTTTTTCTTTATAATTAAACGTATAGTAGACATCATTTCGATAAATAATAAAAGCCTCGCGCCACCACAGCTGGTTCCGCTCTCACGTTTATTTCCTTCCTTTTGAATTACTTTGAGCAGCTTTGACGGTTATTTCAAACGTTCCTCGTAATTATTGTACATTATTGTATTATTAATATTCCTTATTCGTGTTTACTTTTGCTAATATTTTATCAGCCGTGACCCATTTGATTGTTTGGACGCCGCTGTGTTAATTATTACCGAATCACTCTGTATAAATTAAATTACACCAAATATAGAGGCTAATTAAGAACGGACTGATTAGGAAAATAACACAAAGTTTGAATTCCTCATAAACATAAACCATTTTATAGCAATATTCAAGAACAATTGCACAATTAATCACAACTTGTGATGTTTGCCCATAAACAGAAAGAATTTTAATGATATAATTACCATAAGTTATGCGGCGCATAAGTTACGCTGATAATGAAGAAACAAAGAGTTATAATGTGTGTATTATAATTACGTGCAACCTATTTATACGTTTATCTTTGCATGAGGTGAGATTTTAAAAGATTCTCCTCGGGGGATACGGAAGAGCTTGGCGTTTTGCCAAACGGCCGTATCACAGAAACTGCACAGCTGTATACTGATGTTAATACAGTTGTATAAATAATGTTGCTGCAATATTTAAATCTATAAAGTATTGGCTTAACGCGCTGGTGCAGACACGAACTCGGGCGAGGCTTGAATAAGTTTAACAATTTATTGTAGTTAATATTGTATTTGTTAACTGTTAGAAATGCCTCACCCCGTTTCAAAATATATGAGAAATGTGTGTATTAATTTGCACCTCTCACTTAAAGTTCGTAAAGTAATGTTGCCTATTAAATTAAAGGTTCAACACAATACACTGCAGGCAGTATAAAAGGAAAAATGCATGCTGTGCTTAAAGGAAAAGTCACAAAAGTGTTCCTTTAATTAAATCGGTCCGAAATGGTTTTCAAAGTCACATTTTATTCGCACTGCAATTTCGCGTGCGACTCCAAAGCGACACATTTCATCTCAGCAAATAATTTTCGTAGTGTCAGCATTTACTGTCAGTTGTTCAGTGTAACGAGCTCTGCATTTTGCGTGAGAAATGTAAACGCGTGGGAATGTCTGCGTTTTTGGCAAGAATAGCTAATGATTATTTGTGTACGTTTTATAATGCAAACTTAGTTTCCTATTGTTGTTATAATAGGACGATTATAATGTTATGCTTCTTTCAACCTTGATTCGAATGTTAATTATAGTCAAAGGGGTTCATTATAGTTCATTTGTTCATTCTTAAACGTAGGTAATATTTATCAAAATCTGTTGAACTTGTTAAAATCGTATCTAAAAACTAAAATAGCAAAACATTCTACTTGGCAACATACTTCATAGTAATTTTAAGAACATAAATATCCAAATTCCTTGATATTTTTACACGTACGTTTGGGGGCCGAGTCACCTCCGTCCGTAGGAGTATACCCAGAACTCAGAAACCCTACACGTGGCCCCTGGGTGGTGCTAAACAGGTGACATGGTGGGAGACAGTTGTCGCGGCTATAATGACCACCCATCAGCTGAAGACATGTCGCCAAGCGTTCGTGTTCCGGCATGAAGAAGCTGATGTAGCCTTGGTGAAGACGGGTCGAATCAGTTGCGCTTTTACAATCGGGACGATCTGACGCACACTATCGTTGCTGCTTCCGGTGGCTAGTCATGGAGGGTAGCGGGATCCGAGGCACGGTGCACCGCTGGCCGACCGCTGGTCAGTAGGGGGCCCAAGTAGCGTGCTAGCCACATGTGAAAGGCTGCCCCGCCAACCAGCGAAAAATCCCAAGTTGCGCCATAGTGCCGGTTGGCGACCGGATGAGAGGGCCCTATGGACAACTTGGGGGGGCTCGGGCGTCCCCGCAGTCTCCAGACTAGTCCCCGTCATTGCGGCTTCTAAGTGTGTGTCTCAGGTCCAGTTGTAAAGCGCCTCGATTCACTGCCGTCTTCACACCTACTTCACTCTCCAAACAAATTATGAAAAAAGCAAGATACAGAAGTAAAGTTGCACAGCGGCAGCACTCCCTCTCGCTGAAAGTGGACCTCACCAATATCAGAGGTCTCCACTCAAATCTCGCTGCAGTCCACTTCCACCTTGAGACTCATAAACCCTGTATCTTGTTCCTCACGGAGACGCAGATAAGATGTCCGTCTGACTTGGCGTACCTATCCTATCCCAGCTACACCCTGGAGCACAATTTTAAAGCTCGGTCAGGTGTGTGCGCGTACGTCCGAGACGACATCTGTTGTCGGCGTCTCCGGTATCTTGAAGACCCCCATTTTTCCGTACTATGGATGCTGGTGGACACAGGCCCAGAGAAACTTCTCTATGCATGTGTCTACCGAGCGCACAGCGGAGACCAGGAGACGATCAGGCTCACAGAGTACCTAAGTGAGGCGGCGGACGCTGCTCAACACAAATACCCTTCCGCTCAGCTTGTGTTACTGGGGGATTTTAATGCCCACCACCAGGAGTGGCTATTCCCATACCAGTGCACTGACCTCGCTGGGAGAGAGATGCGTAAACTTGCTATAGCATTGAATCTCACCCAGCTGGTTCAAGGAGCGACGCGGGTTCCTGATGTTGAGAGCCACACAGCCAATTGCTTGGACCTTCTGCTGACAACAGATCCAGACCGTTACTCGGTAGCGATTTCCTCGCCGCTTGGCAGCTCCGATCACTGTCTGGTGAAATCTGTATCTGTCTACTCGCCGCCCGATCCCAGTCCTAAGGGCTCTCGGCGCGTGTGGCAATACAAGTCAGCAGATTGGGATGAGATGCGTTCCTTTTTTGCATCATATCCTTGGCGGCCTGTCTGCTTTTCTTCTGAAGACCCCTCGACCTGCGCGGATGCTGTGACTGATGTGTTGCGACAGGGAATGGAGTACTTTATTCCATTCTCCGACGTAGCCATGTCCGGCAAAGCTCAGCCCTGGTTCAGAGCCGATTGCAGACGCGCTGAAGCGCTAAAGCAAGAGGCGTATCTGGCTTGGGTTGACGCTCGACACCGCAAAGCGAGGGACGTATCTGAAAAGAAGAAAGCCTTTAACCGGGCTGCCAAGTCCTGCAAGAAGGCTCTACGGAAAGCTCGATTCGACCACGTTAGCCGCATAGGGAACAAACTGGCTTCTTACCCCTCCGGTAGTAAAGCGTTTTGGTCCCTGGCAAAGTCGGTTGAATCGAATTTCTGCCGCCCCTCACTTCCTCCACTGCTGAAACCTGACGGGACGCTGGCTCACACCGCCGTAGAGAAAGCGAACCTATTTGCTTCTCTATTTGCGGAAAATTCTCGTCTGGATCCCGCAAGCGCGATACCTCCCAGTCTACCTGGATGCGAGGCGAAAATGCCGGAAATTCGCATCCGTCAGACGGAGGTTCTTAAAACGCTGCGGAATCTTGATGTGAATAAAGCCAGTGGCCCTGATGGAATTCCAGCCATAGTTCTTAAAACCTGTGCGCCTGAACTTGCTCCTGTTTTGACACGCCTCTTTCGCCTTTCGTTGACGACTGGAATAGTTCCGAAATCATGGAAACTTGCCAACGTGCAGCCTGTGCCCAAAAAAGGCAGTCGTGCCGATCCTTCAAACTACAGGCCAATTTCAGTCACGTCCATACTCTGTAAGACTATGGAACGTGTACTGAACAGCCGGCTCCTGGCACACCTAGAAGCAAACGACCTCCTCAGTGACCGTCAATACGGGTTCCGCCGAAACCGGTCCACTGGGGATCTTCTAGCGTACGCCACCTACATCTGGAGCGAGGCCATCGAGAATCATGGTGAGGCACTTGCTGTCTCCCTTGATATCTCGAAGGCCTTCGATAGGGTCTGGCATGATAGTCTTATTGGCAAGCTTCCATCCTACGGTCTGCCAACTGGTCTCTGCGCCTGGATCTCAGATTTTCTGAGGGACCGGTCGCTCCGGGTAGTCGTTGACGGCTGCTCGTCCGACCAAATGGCTATAAATGCCGGAGTCCCTCAGGGATCAGTTCTCTCCGCAACACTCTTCCTGCTACACATCAACGATCTGCTGAAACCCGGTATCTATGGGTACGCAGACGATAGCACTGTTGTGGAGAGATATGTATCCAGCGCGCGAGCCAGTACGGCACAAATTCAGTCTCTACGGGAGGCGATGGTTGACCGCATGAACTTGTCCTTACAGGCGGTCTCCGACTGGGGCGATGCCAATCTGGTCAAGTTCAATGCGTCTAAGACCCAGGCGTGTCTATTCTCCGCTAAACGGAGTCTATTCCACCTGACTCCGAATTTCCAAGGTGTATCCGTGCCGATAACTAACCACCTCGAGCTTCTTGGTATCACCTTAACGCCTACTCTGAACTTTGGTTCCTTCATTGAATCAAAAGCCCAAGTAGCCTCAAAAAAGCTTGGAATTCTGGCGAAGGTGAGACAGTATTTCAGCCCGGGACAGTTGCTCAACCTTTATCAAGCACAAGTCCGATCGTGCATGGAATACTGCTCTCACCTCTGGGACGGTTCCGCCAAGTACCAGCTGGAGGCGCTTGAGGCGATAGAGAGGCGTGCCAAGAGGCTCATAAACGACGATGACCTAGTAGGCAAAAAGCTCCAGAGCCTCGGTCACCGCCGCAGAGTGGCCAGCTTATCGGTCTTCTATCGGATACACTTTGGAGAGTGCGCTGCGGAACTGCACGATATCGTTCCGCCATCCCCGTTCTTCTATCGATCGTCGAGGCGCACAGACTCTAGGCATCGCCATATGGTGGACGTTCCATGTACCCGGACTAAGCGGTTTGGTTCCACATTCTTTATCCGAACCGCGAGGGACTGGAACATGCTTCCTGAGTCTGTGTTCCCCGACGAGTACAATATGGGGGTCTTCAAGCGTAGAGTGAACAGGTACCTTCTAGGGAAGCGCGTTCCATCTTAGACCACATCTCAGCTTAACATCAGGCGAGATTGTGGTCAAGCGCTTCCCTATTACCAATAAAAAAAAAAAAAAAAAAAAAAAAAACGTACATTAACAAATCGATCAATACATGTTGTTAATACCACGAATAAATGTCTGAATATAAAAATTACATCATCTCTTAAATTGCATCTGTATTACCATTTGAATCACGGCTATTGACGTCAAAAGAAGCACATAGGAAAACAGCGTATTAAATACTGCAAGTTTAATAAATCAGGGCTTGAGTAATTCACCCAAGGCATTAGTCATGCGACACTTAATAGAATGGATTATTCCGTTATTAATTGCGTTCTCGATTCTTTAGCAGTTCTATCCCGATAAGTCACGTGAAGTTGACAGATAAAACGGTAATCAGGTCAGTGACCAACGCAACGAGGCTCATGGGAAATTTATTCGCGACACGACTGGATTCCCTGAGTAGGGTTGTCGCTAACATTCATGTCAGGGAAAGCGAATGGCGGTCATTCTAGAAGATTCTTTCTCATTAGTCATTACCATCCGAAACTATACTGCTACAATTCGATATGTCAATATTTATAAGATTAACAAATCCCTTGCACTGTGAAAAGCGATAATAGAATAAAATATAACTAAGCATGTCCTTGGTAAAAAGTTTAAACGCAACATAAATCCATATAAATTATCATAACGACCAAGGACAAACATCTTTTAAAAATACACTACGAATTGGGATTCTTGCAAACGGAACTAAAGACAATGTAATGCATTCAAACTTTCCATGATTATGTTATCTTTGAATAGAATTAAAAGCACATTACAAAAGGCTAGCAGCCCTAATTGCATTATAGATGTGGATGATCTCAGGCCGGTAAATACCACGGCTCGGTCTATAAATCATATAGATTGCGCCTCAAGGCGGCGCAGGTGATAAGGAGAAAGTACAATCGCTTCGATTCGATGCACGTATGATTTTATAATCGATTACTGTTAGACCGGGAGATACTGACACAAAATTTCGAGTCATTTGTAACAGGATGGCGGTTCTACAGGGGTCTTAGTACGCAATGACAAAAAGAAAAACGATGGCGTGAACGCTGGTACCGGCGGCTTAGTCGCGTGGGCGTTAGTCGAACTCGTCGGAAAATAGCGAAAGTCAAACGATTTGTAACAGTATGGCACTTATTTTTCCTGTAAGTTTGAGGATCAACAAATATAAATACAAAATTTCAAAGATCTATGTGTTGGAAATCTTCACTTATATAAATTAATAATAAATTAAGTTTTCAAGTATGACAGCACTTTTTCCCCCTACTAGAAGTATGGCAAATATAATAATGGTCACATTTTATCAAATACTCTCCAAAAATCCAAATGCAATACTGGTACAAAAAGTTTGGCGAAATAAAAATTTTTTGCAGATTTTCGGCGGTATGGCGACCATTTGGAATCGTCCGAAAAGTATGGCATGGCGATTTTCGTAAATGGCTGCACGACGATAGTTACCTGTGCAAAAGTTAGCCTGGTACAAATGGTTGAATGATTGTTTTATTTAAATCAACACATTCGCATCGGTATGGCGGGCTGTAAGTCACACCGGAAAAGTATGGCATGACACTACCGCCTACTACTTTTTTATGGGCTATCGGTAAATTCTAAAATTTTTGTGTTACAAATCGTTTGACTTTCGCTATTTTTCCGACGAGTTCGACAAACGCCCACGCGACTAAGCCACCGGTACCAGCGTTCACACCATCATTTTTCTTTTTGTCATTGCGTACTAAGACCCCTGTAGAACCGCCATCCTTGTTACAAATGACTCGAAATTTTGTGTCAGTATCTCCCGGTCTATGTACGTAACATTACCTACAACAATATCAAAATGTCAGAATAAAGAATGAAAACAAATATTTTATTTTAATAGTGTGATCGATAAGAATTTGACCGAATAACTAAGAAATGATTATAAACAGCTCATAAATGGTTTAAATAAAGTTTCAAAACACGGATATAATAATGAGAAGGTTCGAGACTGCATTGCGGTATTTGTTCGGTGAAGGTCGATTTCATTTTACGTTTAGCACAGAGTTTTAATGTTATATATTACAACTTTGTTATACGGACTTTCTTCAAAACTCTGGGAATCCCATTTCAACTAAAGTAATATCAAGAATTATTCATTAACGTTGCGAATTACAAAACATCTAGGTATTCTCATTTAACACTTAACTAAGAACAAAACTTACTCCTTCCAAGAGTTCCAACATTTTTCTATCAAAATCATGTACATACCTGAAAAAAAGAAAGAGAATTAGTAACACTGATAAAGCTTTAATTACTCTTATCTATGACGAGTGATAAGGAGTCAAAGCATTGTAATTATCGGCATCACTTTATCAGCCATTGTAAATATAAGTATCAAGTGTTTGATACTCGACTCATATCTAAAAGATACACATAGTCGTAATTAGAGCAACGGAATTTGTAAACAGCTTGATGTATTTATTCAAACAAATTTCTTTCGAAGTAAGCATTATTATGGTAAAATAATATTGAATAAAGCGCAACTTACAAAAAAGAAATTAGACCCTTTTCATCCAGAAAATTAAAATTAATAATAACATTTTTGTTATTTAATGACATGCCCAATAAGTTACAAATACAAATCTAATCTTATCTTAAAATGATTTAAAAATACACTACATACACTTGGTATATTAATTAAATAAATGGAAACAGGGAGCGGTTATCGTTCGGTCATTATGGGCTATAGTTTATCTTAAACATTGAACTGTAATGTACATTGATACTAAACACGAATGTTAAAATTACTCCCTATCAAATAGCAATACCATATCTCAGAGTAATCATTTTATAGAGATTATATTATAGCTTAATTTACTAAATAACGGCTTATAATATAGGCTTTCAATAGACATTATTATATGTAATAAATTTATTCAATCATTTCGTTGCATTAAGGCTGGTTATAATATGAAAACGTGTATCAATTATTTTTAGACTTCTGTCTTAGCTGTATATAATTATGTATTACAATAAGGAAGGAATGTTCTCGAAATATAAATGATAGCTAAAACGAAACATGAAATGTAAATAAATGTTATTGAATTTAAATATTACATATTTAAATAACAGAACCTACAAAACACTTTTGAAAAGTGTACAAAGAGATTCAGACGTCACAAAATGTTTGTACAATTAATTAAATATTACAGTAGCAGACACTTTAATATAGTTATGTCGCAACTGTATATATTCACTTGTATTCATTGAGCCATATAATACTAAAATGCCAGCCTCAAATAGGCTTTTGAATGGCTCGTATTCAGTGTACAGCAGTGAAAGAGCCGCTTGAATAATTACAGTCAATACAATATATACGAACTAATTGGTTTCATATCAACGTGGTTCGCCAATACCGAATATGCTAATATAAATATTGTTTCGAGACCATTCTTATCTCAGCATCACGTGACCTTTACGGCGAGTCAGTATTGAATCAAATCTATTTACAATATTTATACGCGGATATAATAACGTACCTACATTTTATCAAAATGTAATCAGAATGTAAGATAAAACGTTGTTTGATAGATTATTTATATCATTATCTTACCGCGCTTATCATTAATTTACATCGAAACTGAGATAATATTTGTATTCTTGAGATAAAAGCGATACATTATACGATTGCAATAGTCTGCCATTAAACAAACAATTTAAATTTCAACCGAGTAAATAAGACTTATAGCAATTTACACAGGTGTTGATAACATTTATTGTTTAAAGGTATTGCGTAACTTATATGGACGTGTATATTGTTGAGACCAAGTTTAAGTCGACTTAAATATCGTCATAGAAGCATGACACAGCGTTGCTAAGCTGTTATCTTTGTATTGGGGTCACAGTATAAATAAATCCATCCTTATTAGACTCGTGAATGTAGTTATGGTACTGTCAGCGAGCTCGACGAATAGCGTGTTATGATGGATCGGATTATAGCATTTAGATTGATGTCATATAGAAAGTATGTTCACTTTCCAAGCCTGTAGAGGCGCCGTCTCGTATTTTATAGTTCAGTTAAGTCAAAATCGAGTTCGAGAATTATGAAACCTGTTTTATGCAAAATTAACTCACAACGTTACTATGCGTTAAGTGGGCCAAGTATTATTAATATAATTTTTATAATAAAGATGATAATAACTGAAGTTCCGAGAAATTCAAAGTATGAAATAACGTGTACAGTTTTTACAATTTTAAATAAAATAACTGCTATTTCATTTCAGTGCAAACGTGTTATTTTTTGATACGGATGTATTATACACTAGCTGTTGCCCGCGACTTCGTCCGCGACTACGTCGTTTTAGGTCATTCGTCGTTTAAAAAAAATACGTGACACTTTATTTTTGAATGTTCTTAATTGTCTCTTATAAAATTTAACTACATTAAAATTGAACACTCTGAAAATCTTAAAATCGGAGAAAATTTAAAATCTGAGGAAAACATGAAGGAATGTGATTTAAATTCTACATTACTTAGTATTTCAAATAATAATCTAAATTAAATGTAGATTAACAGTTTGAGCGCACCGTTATAGAATATGTACCTAAGTATTAAATTACGTTAGTTTACATAGTAACAAAACAAAAACACGATGACTTTCTTTCGCGCTCGGTACCACAAACTAAGCATGTTAATGGTACGTGGCCCGCGTCACTTGACCCCCCGCGAGTTCCCCTCCTTTGCTATGCGAAAATACATTCGTAGCCCTGCTGTAGGAAAAATTGTAATACTGTGGCCTGGGCGTTATACACGCCCAGGGAGATCCTGAGTGCCGATAGACGTCCGTCTATCGGCATTTATAACAATCTTATATTAATATCACCATCTTGAGGAAAAGCTTCTAATGTCGATTTAAAAGTGCATACATACGAATTAACCTGATGAAACATGTTCTAAAATTGTGAAATGAGTTCAGTTTTAAATTCGAGAAATATTGATAATTCTTGTATTCGACTATTCGTTGTAGTCGAATACAAAATATATTTAAAGAAACTTAGGTTGGCCTTCAGGCAAAAGGGATCCTATCAAATGGTAAACTTGACCTTGTATCTTAAAAGTAAGCATGAAAGGACCTTCTGATAATTGTTGAGCACCAAAGGATCATTTGAAACGCACTACTATAAGAGCGAATATTGTCTAAGAACTGTTTAGATTGCACGTCATGTTCCTCTAAAAGTAGTGATTTCAAAGGTTCCGGTGTATCTTCAAACAAAAGCCGACTCCTTACTCCACTTTAAAGCATTACAAAAATAACATACTACGTTAATATCGCCTATACAGAAGATGATCTGTAATCAATTGTGAGGTTATAAGAAAACCCACTTTTATATTTGTCGGACCCCACCACCGAATTCGTAGATTGATCTTCTATGTTTACCTCTAAGTCATTAAGACTATGCGAAATCTGTCTGCAGTAAGAGGGGCCTCTCGCTATTCGTCCGTTTCCAGAGACCGAATAGTTTCAATTCTTAATCTTTCATTAAACAAACTTAATAATCGTTTTTGTCTCAATTAATTGTAATATTCGCGTCCCTACTCTAGTCATTGCTTATGCTCATGTTCATCTTCAAGAGATCGAATAATATTATGGTGCACCCTATCATTTGTCAAACGGTCTTCATATTGAGTAAAAGTTTCAGATTCTCGAGATAAAATGTGACGGCCGTGATCAGCTGTGAGACGTTATACCCTCTCAGTGAAGGTTTCGGTCTCACGGGATAGTACATGCCGTTCGCGGTCAGCTGTGAGCCGCAATTCTCGTTGTGAAGCGGTTTCAGGTTCTCGGCATAACACGTGTTGTTTTCGGCCTAGAGTATACCTCTAACGATTCTTGAGAACTCTTATTTCTCATTTTCTTAGCTTTGCTCGAATTTCGAGTTAAAGATTTTTTAGGTGGCACTGATGCATGAAAATAAAAATTGAGTTAAAACGGACTGAGAGTGTTATAGACAAATATAATCAGAAAGCTTCGAACTCCTAAGCTATCGGAAGTTACACGTGTTATTGTGAGTCAACCATAAAAGATAGACATTTATGATGTCGGGAGATATTTTTTATATAATAAGGAGAACATTTCTTTCATACATGATTTCTGTGTAGCTTTAACCATTAAGGTTGCACACGCGACGAAAGCTTAAAAATGGAGTTACTGCTCTGCTCAGGAATATGAAAAATAATTGTACCAAGTTTCGTTTAAATCCGTCGAGTAGTTTTTGTTTCTATACCGGTTATACGGACAAAAATTTTACTGTTTGCTTCTTTGGCATCAGTGTCGATCCCTAATCACCCCGTGATAGTTATTTAGGAAATATATTTCATGTACAGATTTAATATACCTAAGTATACATAATATATTTAGATTCCAATTTCCATGTAACGTTAAATTCGACTATACAATAACTAACAGACAACGCAGGTTACTCTCGTTTCCGTAAGTTGAGGCGGCTACATATTCGGTCCTCATAACATCACTTTTAGTGAACGAAACGTCAGCGCGGTTTAATTCGATGCCAACACCATCAGAAAAAAGGAAATATTTTTAATTGTGAAAAAATATTATGATTTACACTATTTTAATATAAAATATATGGCTGTGAGTGTGTAAAAATAAATCCAGCTAGTTTCACATCACACTTATGTTTATAATTAGCTATACGACATGAAAATATACATATTAATTACCAAGCAATAATCATACAGGTAAATACTGAACAAAAGTATTAACAGTCAAAGTTTATTTTTACTAACATTTAACAACACCCATGTAAATGATGAAGAAATGATAATTATCAACGAACTAACCTTTTCTATAATACTTAACACAGCACATTTTTTAAATTATCTTGCTCAACTCTGCTCAAAAATTTGAGGGTTTTGTTGGAACTGTAATGTGTCAAAACTATGATATATCTAAACTACGATACAACTTGCATGCGGAAATGCTCATTACAATCAGTGAATTTAAAGAATAACTAACAACAACTATTCAATTTTATTGAGCTGATGAATATCTTTTGCCTGGAAGAGATCACCGCCGCCTAATAAATATACTGTGTTTTCTTATAAAATCGTAACATAATTTCTTTTATCTACTAAATTTTAATAAATAAGTTCTTTTTGTTATTTTTATCTAAAAATGATCTTGAGCTTATATTAGGCAAAAGATACATTAACTTTTTATAATTTCAGGACCGCACCTTAAATGGGGTGCTCGGAAAATATGCCTACGGATTATTAATAGAGAAATGATACCTACACAACAAAGTTATGTTGGTTCCATTTTATTTATAAAATATAATGAAAATGGGCAAATATAAAACATATTATGTAAAATGATTAAAAATAAATAAATGAAGCAACTACGATTCAAAGAAAACATCTTTTTCAGTGTGAAAATGCTCTAAGCAATCCTGGATGATGAGTAGGTATAATATCATGTACTCTCATCCCAGTACGGTCGGTACCTCGATAGCCATAACGATAAATATTATAATCAGATAACAGCAAAGTCAGAATAAAAATCATAACTTGTACAGTTGTGAGTGCAAAATTTATGTTTCATTTGGCAATAACATTTTTTTCGGTACTAAAACGTAGTAGTTTGATATGTGGTTGGCTGCCCCTCCTCTCCTTCCTGAAAAATATCCTCCAAAATTACCCGAGATACTTCCAATGATTGAACCATACGTTGGACATTAACTTCAGTCAAAAATTGACGAAGCGGATGATTACTAATTTCCACTTAATCCTTGCTGCCACTATCTTCATCATCAAATCATCAATTTTCAAGTGGTGTTGTAAAATTGTCAGCAGAAATAGTCTTCCAAAGGCGATATAATTTTATGAACATTGAATCTGTAAATAAAAAATCAAACGTTAATAATTGTAAATCAATAAAAAAAGCTACTTACAAATAAAATTTTATCAACAAACTACTGTTCCCAACGCACCTCAAAATCTTGTAAAAGTCAAAAAGAATTCATCATTTTATTATTTCATTCTAAAAGTGTAATATAAAACCATTATAAAACCAATAAAAAACATGAATTGCTATCATTATAAAAATAAATACCTATAAAAGTAACAACTTACCTTTTGTGGGAACGCATGGTGAAAATTCACAAAACACGAAGATTGAATTTGATATTTTTGGTCTTATGACATTTATTTTAATTTTATTTATTTATTTATTTATTTATTCAAATGCTTTATAAATATAAATTTATAAATAATAAATTTATAAAGAATAGAAACATTCGATCACGAAATTATGTGGGTTCGAGTCCCGCCTCGTGATCGAATTTTTTCTATTCTTTATAAATTTATAAAACACGAAGATTAAAAATGTAACCAATGAACACAATCAATATTAGATTAATTGTAATGGTGTCTAGTTTGACTTAAAATAATAAACATCTACCCTCACTTTTAAAAATGTAGTATATTCACACGAAATATAAGCGCACCTTATAGGGAAGGGAAGATATGGGTTAAAGAGTTAAATAAATAACATGATTATATTTAAATTATTAATTTTCAACAGTTGTTCAGTAGTGATAACATGTAAATTGATTTGATTTTTACGAAATCTCATAGATGGCGCTGTTTCAAATTTGTCTTTATACTACTAAATTCATTAAACTGTTTCTCTGCCCAAATTACGTAAATGACATAGTTTTTATTTTGTAAAGCTAGATAATAGCATGGCTTACTCGAAACCAACATTTAAACATGAGTCTTTAGATTGTACGCTGTCGTAGTACACGGAATATGTAAGAAAAATAAAGGTTCACAGCTCCTCCCCCGAAGGTGATATCATGATAATATGTTTAAACTATCCTCACCCGACCTCTTAGGAATATTCATGCAAAATTTGAAGTAAATCTATGCAGTACTTTCTGAGATTAGCCCGGAAATACATACAGACAAACAGACAAACAGACAAACCGACAAACAGACAAAAATTCTAAAAACTATATTTTTGGCTTCTATGTCGATTATAGATCATGGATCAAGTATTCTTTTAAAAAAACATTCAATGTACAGTTTTGACTTTCCTACGATTTTATTATATGTATAGAAGATATACATATTATCAATGATAATTAAGAAGATTCGTTAAGAGTTACAGATATGGGGAGGCATTCATTAAATTAATTTTAGCTTCTGTTGCAGTAAAAACAAAATTTATTAACTTTAAATAAAAATATAAGCTTAATAGAAACACACATAAAACTCATATGACTATCAGAGCACATTAAAAATATATTTTCATTATGTAGTAGGTAATAAATTTTCCATTTTCTCATAAATGATAAAACATTTTCCAAGGTGTAACCAGTTATTATAACCGTAGATTAATCTGCGTTTAAAACATAATAAGCATAGAATCCCAAAGGGCAGTGGCGCCGAAATCGATTGTAATTTCCGATAGGCCAGCTTAATAAATTATCGTGTCCGACGACCGGCGCGTAGGGTGTGGTCATCTCATTTGCAGATGTCGTCAATTCAAAAGGCATTTAATATTTAAATTAGCGAAAGTTTATGCCGTATTGTGTCACCGGACCTGTTCCGTGTTTAATGACTCGTGATTCGACTTTATCTTTATTGTTATCGACTTTTATGGAAGTGGTCTCGGACGTGAATGTCATATATGTATTACATATTTGGGGATATTATCGACGTATTTCCACTGAATCTGCTATCTCATTTATTTATTGTCAACTAGCAGTCCGCCCCGGCTTCGCCTGTGGTACATATTTACGTTTTCTCTACGTAAGAACCATCCTCGTACTTCAAGGAATATAATAAAAAAAGAATTAACGAAATCGGTTCAGCCGTTCTCAAGTTATGCGCTTACCAACACAATTTGGGATTCATTTTTATATTATTGTCAATTAAGTAGTATCTAGAGGTTGTACAATGACTTATTTATTTAAATTCATGTTCTTATTAATACGTCAGATTACAAAAATAAACTTAATGCGATTGTATTAACTTCAACTTTAAATCCATTTAACACAAAAAAAACTGTCGAACGTAAATATTATTATAACAGCTGAAACTCGTTTGTAAATAATCTTCAACCTCATTGCCACGTGAAAGCATTTATCTTGTAATATTATAAGCAACGTCAGAAATGTCACGTAAGCAACTATTTAAGCATTGACAAAAAGTTATAAAAGGGATCACGTTACAAATTCGTAATAAGCCAACGCCATATTATACACAGTGAAAACAAACCAGGACTTATCTTACAGTCGTTTAGAAGAATTTGGTCATCCGAGCTGACTCGTTAAGGTTACTGTAGTGTATCTATGAAATAGATATATACATTGTCTCACGTACACCAGTGGTGGGGAAAGCTTATAGCTGTCATTAGTCAGTCGACGGCCGATGCCGGACTGGAATGGACGTGTTCCCGCACTATTGAGTGTAGTGGTGAGCCAGTGCAATTCTACATATATACGTACTGTAAGCACAGTACAAGTGGCGACGAGGTAAAAGGTCAGTGTTACAATATTATAAAGAGTACGCGTGCAATAAAAAGTTTTAAGAAATTTAATAAAAAAGGGAGAGGGTATATAGTAACATACCAGAATTCATTTTGAAATGTTAAAGACAGAATAACCGTTACGTCTGTTGGTTCACATTAAATACAAATGCAATTTCAATCTTATCCGAAATCCTTCACAAGTTAAAATAAAATCTTTCGAATTTTAATCTAGTAATTAGAATACGCATTTATTTTGGTTTGAATAATTTATTTGAATTTAAGTAATTTATTTTCAAGACATCATGTGAGCATAATATAATGTAATCAGGAAAGGTTAAACTTCTTTTTATTTTGAGTTAATAATTCGGTATATCTCACATTGAGGAAACCTAGTTTAGAGGCTTCTGTGATAATATACCTATTTGATGAACAGTACCGTGTTTAGGTTGTTGGAAAATAATTACTCACTCACTATTGTGCTAATTGCGCTTATTTGTTCCACTCAGAAGGAGAAAATAAGTAAATAAGTATAAACTTACTATGTACACACTGAATTCATAATACACTTATTAGAAATTAAACAATAAATGCTGATAAAAACAAATAGAATTCCGCATTCAAGGAATAGGAAGGAACGATTTTAAATTTAAACAGAATTAAACTGTATTGAAACATTTTAGAACTACCTGCACATTAATGAATATTTTAGCCGCAGAACGCATACAACGCTTATACCGCGACTCGTTAAATGCGAATATAATTAATATGAAAAAATATTTAAAATACTTTAATATATACATAATATGATAAAAATGCATAGGTACACTAAAATACTGTGTGTTAGCCACACCTAGTTTTATTATATTATTCAAGTGGCAAACTATTTAAATGTCTTAACGTTTTCACGACTGCTACTTATCTATAACTAATTTCGTTAAAATTAGAAATTAGAAATAAATATTTAAAATGTCGTTAGACTATAAATAGATTGGGTAAATTAATATATCCATGTTTGTTTAATGCATAAAAAGCCACAATATAAATACAAGTGGTAACATGTAGTAATAAGATGTGGCAAAGTATTATGGACTCGCAACCGCCATTGTTATAATTTTATATTATTATGACATTACATGTAAATTGGGCGGCTAAGCATGGGACGACCTCCCACAAGATGGACAGACGACCTGGTTAGAGTGGCTGGGAGTCACTGGATGCAGGCCGTCCAGCAGTGGACGTTCCATGGCTGAAACGACGACGACGAGTAAACTCGTTTGTATTTCATATTCTATTTGAAATGATAGATGGACTTCCATTAAATTGGATGTATTGACTTCCATTAAATTGGTAGTATGGACTTCCATTAAATTGGTAGTATGGACTTCCTTTGAATAGGAGGTATTGATTCCCTATATATAGGAGGTATGAAAGAAAGAAAGAAGATGACTTCCTTTAAATAGGAGGTAGGGACTTCCTTTGAATAGGAGGTATTGATTCCCTATATATAGGAGGTATGAAAGAAAGAAAGAAGATGACTTCCTTTAAATAGGAGGTAGGGACTTCCTTTGAATAGGAGGTATTGATTCCCTATATATAGGAGGTATGAAAGAAAGAAAGAAAGATGACTTCCTTTAAATAGGAGGTAGGGACTTCCTTTGAATAGGAGGTATTGATTCCCTATATATAGGAGGTATGAAAGAAAGAAAGAAAGATGACTTCCTTTAAATAGGAGGTAGGGACTTCCTTTGAATAGGAGGTATTGATTCCCTATAAATAGGAGGTGTTGATTCCCTATAAATAGGAGGTAGTGACTTCCCTTAAATAGGAGGTATTGATGCCCTTTAAATAGGAGGTACTGAGTTCCTTTAAATAGGAGGTATTGATTTCCTTTAAATAGAAGGTCTGGACTTCCTTTAAATAGGAGGTATCGATTTCCTTTTAAAAGGAGGTATGGATTTCCTTTGAATAGGAGAAATTGACATTCCTTAAATGGGAGGTGTGCCATCGGGACGAGGCTACTTTACATTCGAATGTTTTCAATGGGAAAATGTATCCAACAGAAATTCTATGTGTCACTCTTTGGGTGGTGCCAAAGGTAAGGTGTCGAGGTCGACAAGTTCCAGCAGGCCGGCAACTTCACCTTGCGCAGCACGGATGGCGCTGCCGCTCTCACCACCGCTTCGAACGCCATGTCATCGCGTCGTGCAACGCATGAGTCGAGCTTCGAGCGTCATGCATCGAGTATCATTCGTTGATACGCAACACGATATCCTAGGTACCGTGACATCACATCTGGGTCCGCGACACCATGCCCGGTGTCCGCTACCACGTCGAGCAACGTGTCAACACATCCAGCCGGTGCTCATCGGAATCCAGGGTGACGTGTAACTGGGTGACTGGTACCAAACTAATCTGTATTACAATCATTCACATAAAACGGTCAGTAGATAATATTATTTCACATTGAGTGTGCAATCAGAAAATAAAGTAAGTTTTCAAACTGTAGTAACTTCACAATGATGGTAATACTGAACAGATTTTGTTGTAGGTTGTAACGTACAAAACCAGTGTGTAGTTATATCTTATTACATTAAAATTAACCCGTGTTACGTTTTACGTAGTTATATAATTATTATCTCGTGTTATATTACTAGTAGTTTGGAACCTACTGATGTTCTACATCAGTAATTCATGATATTTCAAAAAATAAAATCCTGTGGCGTACCTAAGCACGTCTTTCATAATAATTACACGAAAAAAAGGAGGAATTAATACTCAAATTATGACCAGATATCAGAATAAACTATATTAGCAACGTGTAAAGTTTATACTGCAAAAATAGTTTAAATTCTAGAAGCATTACAATCTACCTTCATAAATACCAGACAATTTTAAACAACTACCTATAAATATATTGCAGACAGGGTTGATAAATTGGTTAATAATTAAAAAACAATCCTGTGACTTTATAAATCAAAAAATATAATAATTGATAAATAATAAATTAATAATTGACATCATATTGGACATACATTTGCAATAATAATATTATTAGTGTAATTTCGTTATGTATCGAAATAACAGTAATTAGTGTTGTGTGACATACCTACCTAATATTGTTTAATGTAATTTAAAATATAAATAATTTCTCGTTCAACTACGAGTGGAAGGAATAAGAATCTTATAACTTGTATATAGGTATTATCTTTGTAATTACATTCCGCAAATAATGATGATAATATGAATTTAAATATACCTTAACGGTTTTGTAGTTAGCAAGTTAACACTAGCAAAGAAAGACATTGAATTGGACGTAAACGATAAACATACACTTGTCCATAAAATATAATGAAAAACCATTTGCGAATTATTTTGAATTGATTTCTTGACTACCCACGTTAGTACTAAGTACTAGTACGTACTAGTCGACAGATCGAAATGACATGCTATGCAAAGACAGCTTTATAACTACTCGAATAAAGATGAAAAGTAATGCGTTAAGTAGTTGCATCAAGAGATTTAATTTTTTCGTAACTTTTAATAATTAAGGCGTGATTTCCATTTGACTTTAATGTATACTTAATGAAAAAACGTGATGTACAGTGCCTAATTGACTATGAAAAAGAGGCAGGTTTAATTTAATCGAATAGAAGGTAAATCGAAACACTTAATACTCGCATATTTTAAGACTTTCTTATTTACGCAGTTCATAATAAAATGTAACAGATAATTACGTGTTTAGATAAGCAGCTGACATAACGTGAATCTATGGTTAGAATACGTATCTTGAATTGGTTTTTGAAGGTTGTTCATTTATTGTATTGTTTAAGGTAATTTAGAATTCAAACAAAAGGTACTTAGATCTCACGAATGTTTGGGTCTCTTGAAGATTAAGATATTTAGATTGTTTACATAAAGAATACAAAAATAGCACGGTTATTGACGTCTATATAATACATAATATTATCGTCAGATAAAGTTAATTGGTTTAAAGGAGAAACTGAACACGTTTTTAGTAGGTAACTAGCGGTCCGCCCCGGCTTCGCCCGTGGTGCATGTTTACGTTTTCTCTACATAAAAACCATCCTCGTACTTCAAGGAATATAATGGAAAAAGAGTTATCGAAATCGGTTCAGCCGTTCTAGAGTTATGCGCTTACCAACACATTTTGCGATTCATTTTTATATATAAGAAGATTGTGTAGCTTTAGAATAATTCAGAACGCAAATCCTAAACATTGAGACATTTGTAGTTTGAGTAATCAATATAAACATGTAGCATTGAATTTGGTGGTGTACACTCATCAGTACAGAATCTTGGCCACTTACAAATTTGGAAAAAAAAAAAAAAAAAAAAAAAAAAAAAGAATAAAGTTAATAAGTT
Source organism: Colias eurytheme (assembly GCF_061535395.1). Taxonomy (NCBI): domain Eukaryota; kingdom Metazoa; phylum Arthropoda; class Insecta; order Lepidoptera; family Pieridae; genus Colias; species Colias eurytheme. Next base: position 7,126,514 of record NC_142993.1, on the reverse strand, counting down.
TGAAGATATGCAGATACTTTAAACTTATGTTAGGTAGTAAAAACATGAAGTTCAATAATAAGTTTTGTCTTATTTTTTGAGCAAGCCGAAATTTGTAAATTTAGATAACAATGTCATATTTTCTATAATTGTCTAAAGGAGATTGCCCAAGTGACTATGGCACTTGGTATCGCAATCAAACTTATTGTGTCAAGATAGCTCATAAAGCTTGATGTTAGTACTTTTAGAAATGATTAAAGTTTTCTTTAAAAAAAAAATACTTTATTGAGTTTAAACTAACGATGAACGTTAAGTTTTACATTTATTACATAGGTAATATTTTAATTTACAAGACAAATGTGAAAAGTAAATCGTAATAAACATTATTTCAAAATAAATAACGTCAAACAATGCGTCGAACACATTCATTCAACATTCATTTCAAATAGATACTATGACATAATATGACGCAGGATGCTTGCAAGAGAGATAGATATATGTGTCAAAACAAAAACTTTTACTTTTATTTCTATTTATTCGGTATTATTACGACTTAATAGTGATAAATATGATCATTATAAATACAAATAGGAATTAACAATATCACGAACACGCGACACAACTAGTATTTTACCGATTCCATACGTGGTCATACATGTTTCAAAAGACAAACTTTTACTAGGTATTATTTCAATTTAGCCGGTCTACGAATCCTACAAAATGTCTAATCATTTTGAAGGACAGACGCTGTTTATAAAATGTTGGATAATGTTATACACTTCTATACAATATTCGTTTGAAAATAGAAAAAAATATTTTTGAAAAGGAAGGGCAGGGGTGGAAGCTAGTACGGAATGAGTTTATCAAGTATCAAACTAGTAGGTTTGATAAGTATGTTCTGATTTTAAGAGTTCTTCATTAACTTAGGTTTCAAAGTTCTATTGGGAATTATTAATTAATAACTTGATAACTGTATAATTCTATAATTTTTCATTATGTGATTATTTGGAGCGGAAATTAATTAATTTTGAAAAAGGAAGGGATGTAGTGTATCTATGAAATAGATATATACATTGTCTCACGTACACCAGTGGTGGGGAAAGCTTATAGCTGTCATTAGTCAGTCGACGGCCGATGCCGGACTGGAATGGACGTGTTCCCGCACTATTGAGTGTAGTGGTGAGCCAGTGCAATTCTACATATATACGTACTGTAAGCACAGTACAGTTACCAAAACATATTATCATTCCTAAGTGGAAGGCACATGTCGCGAGGGTCAACTTCGTACTTGGTTACTGCTTTTGTTGCCCCTTGTTTCTAATTGTGACTAAATATCACGACGAACAAAGGTCAGATGAAACGTTAGCGATTACATGATTCAAATAAAAATAACTCGTTTTACTTTTATAAAAGAAAACATAAGAATGCGCTGTCGAAAAATTCCTTTTTAATTTCGTGGCCAAAACAATTTCTGCGAGTATTAAATACTTATTTTTAGCGAACTTCATAACAATGAAAAAGTTTAATTTAACGGTCTTATACAACATTAAAGTACACAAGTTTTCTTATTATTAAAATCGACCGCGGAAAGAGCATTAAAAGTTTGGCATGTCTTCGAAAACTTCGCAACTTCTCAGAAGTTGGCAATATCTAACTAAATGTGAATGGAGAGATTTATGTCTCTCAACAATTCCTTTGATTGTCTCATCGTTATACTTTGTTACGACATCAATTTATTTCCATTCTATATTTATCGGTTACAAATCTATTCGCTACAATATGGCTCTATAAAATATAAATATTGTTTGGACCAATTGTATGCCAAATTATGTATGCAAATGAAATTAGATTGATATCTATGGGATCATAGACAGTTTAAATGTAAAAATACTGTTAGAGGAAAAACATTTATTTAAGTGAATTGTGATGTGAATTCTTGTGGGTGATTTTTTAAATGACCGTAATAATGTCAGTTTCGGCGTCGTAAATTACGTTTAAGATGTGGAAGTGTCCCAATATATTTTGCTGTTACGTCATGCGATATTTTAGCTAGACCGGGATAACATATTATTATTAAACACACATCGTTGCAAATAGATCCTTATCCCTCGTGAAATGAATTGTTTACATTTTTTCTACAAGCAAAAAACAGGTACACGCATGTTCGGACAAAGGAATGTTCTTTTCAAAAGAATTACAGGGCAATTTTTTGTATGTAAACAAAAAAACATTGCCTTTCTACCCGAAACTCTTTGTGAGCCATAATTATAAGTAAGAATAACTTCGGGGATATCTTTTGTTGGGAGAGGGGAGTTTTTCTAAGCGGGTAACGACCGCGGCAGGTGGTACATTAGTTGGCGGCTGATAAATAAAATTCAACAAAAAATGAAGCAAAAACTGGTTAAAGCGAGGACAAACGCCAATGTCAAGTAGAGGTCGTTGTAGCATCGATATCCATACGCGGCGACACATTTAACGCAAACACACATTAGTATGTGGAAAACACAACGGGCTTCTGAGAACCGACGTGAATTATTACCATTTAAACCATGCATAATTACTACCGATTGGAAATCTTTGTATTACGTAAAGTTGCATCTTTAGTTTTCAAACAAGTAAATTATTCAATTTACGAATGCTCAGCTAAACATTAATACTAGCTGTAAACACCTAAACATATCGAGAAGCAAGAGTCGACAACAGCTATCATTTATTCCTACATCAAGAACACGTTAACGACATGCAATAAAGTTTAAAGGTCTCCTCTTAACATTCATCCGGTCGAATCCATTAATATAATGAAGCTGCAGTGAGCACATCACGTTTCCACGACCGCATGCTCCACAAAAGGAATGTTCAGTATTATTATTACGATCCAAAACGAATTGACACTGTTTTTTATCCGTCCAGGTAGCGCAACAAAACCATCGGGGAAACCGGTCCGGAGAAAAAAAATCTCTTTGTAAAGCGTAAGGCATAAATCATGCAGAGCCACGACCGGTTCGACCGTATTCCCGTCTCGACTTCGCCGCCTAATGAGCCTTCAATCAAGGTCGATTCTTTGGATCGTTGCTAAATTACAATCTGCTTTAGATAGCTATTATGCATTCCGTACTCATCGGCGATACGCAATGTATGCTCAGCGCGTTACTTTTCCGTTACGGTACAAGGTTCGGCGAGACTGTCGAAACCGTGCATAATGTAGATTTGAGGGCATTATTAACACTTGGAAAGTCAGAACATTACAGGCAATAACGAAAGTGGCTACGAGAGCAACTATTGTGTGAAACTGAAAAACAAACATTTCTCATTAGAGGAGTAGCGCGAACGGACCTATTGTTCTCTGGGAGGACATAACGGACTGTGTCGGATTTGCGTCAACGCCACGGAGACGACGACCTTTACAAAAGCACGATGTAACCTCACTTAAAAAGTTTACCATCTTTAAGCTGGAGCAAAATAAATTTAATCAGTGAAACCTTTCATAAATTGATTAAGTATGTTTCAAAATAGAGATGATAATTTGAACAGCTGAAACAAAACAAAGAAAGAGGTGCTGCTACTTTAAAATCGTGTTCCATTTAATAATACGTTTAAATTCTGCGCACTATAATTCAAGCAATATCCATTAGATTTTTTGCTGATAAATGTACGGCAAAACAGTATGATAGCTATTATGAGTTCAATGGCCGCTGGACCTCGGACCAATTCGCGACATGAGATTGAATAATAAGTTGATTGCGATTGCGAGCAAACCCAAGGCCGGCTGCCATTACTGCGCTGCGGATCCGCCATTTTGTGCGGCGTGCGGCGTGCACCCACAGCCCACTGTTTCAATCATTTTGTTACTAGATATGACCCAGTTCAACTATTCAGTCTATTACACCAATTACGTATATTCTAGAACACGTACGCTACGCGTACAGTAATGAATGCTTTTTGCATACTGCTTATAATTTATTACATTGCTATTTATAGTCAATAACACTCAACATTTTTATTGCATTTGCTAGTACATATTTAAATTTATTGGCAGCATTCTAAACACATTTCCATATTTAAACAGTATCAAACAAATAGGTCGAGTCGCGAAACATTGACGATTTATTCATACAACAATACTATGGAAAGTTTTCTTGTTTTGTTAATAGTTTGTATAGTTATAGAAATATTTATAATAGCTCTTTAACGTAATTACTGTAATTGAAATAAACGTGGTGGTGGCTTCTCTATATTTACATTTAATTTACTCTTTCTGATTCATAATTAATAATAAATTACAAGCTACAAAATAATAAATACCTACGTTTATTTATGCGAAATAAACATTTATTAAATAATCATTTAACATATATCAAATTTAATTATGAATACTTAATATTCGTTCAACAAACTTCATCCTGCAAATTGCACAATTTTATGCAATAATATACTATTGAGTATTGACTATTGACCTTATGCGCCTTACACTCGATACTATCTTTTTATTCTGGGAAATGCACTTAAATATAATTGTATGCAACATTATTTAACATTTTACGTTGAACGTATTTATATTTCATTGAACAAAAAATGTTTCAATGTTAATAAGTCCATATATAAATCAGATGAAGGTAAAACGTATAATGAGCTCGAGTTCATTAAGTAAACATTAAAAAAAGACAATTAACGAGCTAAATACGAGCGCATCTTAGCGGATGAACAGTGATCGTGATGTTAATTGATTTAACCCACTTGAATGTCGATCCGCTCCGACAATTGATTGCTACAAGCGATAAAATAAAATCAATTCACGTTGCATACGAGTAACGAGGATACCATCTACAAGTGCACGAAAGGCCTCGAACGTCAATCAACTAACCGTATAATACAATGCGACCGATTACATAACAACCCGCTTTTATCGGCTGATATTTCATCTTAATATTCGATATCAGAAACGCCGATAATTATCGCTTAAAGGTCAATGAAACGATCGAAACAAAATGTTTGTTCACCTTGAATGTCTAAGCGATAGATATCGCGCGATAAAAATGAGCCGATACGATTTCATCAATTACGAATTTTGTAAGCGAAAGTACGCTCGAGTGAAGAATTTAATAGTCGGAGCTATCTCGAAAACCACTCAGATTTACGAGCCTAATCAACGAAATAACGACGTACACAGCCGCCGAACATAAAAACTGGGCAGGTTCTAAAGAAAGGGTTGTGATAAATTTTTCTTAGAACCGATTACGTTTCAACGGCGAATTCCCTTTAAGGGGGCCATGAATCCACACACTCAGGGCCGATTAGAGGGAGATGGTTGCATGAGATTATCTATAAGACAGCCATACATATATACCTATTACCTTGTCTCACGCAATGACTATTATAAAATGTAGGGCCGGTTTCGAGTTAACATGTGTTGTAGGACAAATAAAAGTCATAACGGACTGAGACCATAATTGGGTGAAAAACATATTCGACACAGCGAGGAATTCGCCGTATGAGGCTGGTGACTCAACTGATCCCAATTACGTTACAAACAGTTCATAATTGCTAACATGTGGAAACAAAGTCATTATATAATACTAGCTTCTTGTTCCTATCAAATTAACATTAAGAATTATTATTCTTATCATTGAATATGTCATCAAAGTATTTTACATGGTGATATATTCAAATATAAATATTATTCCTTTGACAACATCTTAGCGAGTCGAATAGTTTAAGAGCATCTCCACACAACTCGAATCCTATTCAAATCAGGATCTGAATCTCAATAAACTCATAAATCGAGCCGTTACTGTCGCACAATAAATTTTAAAAGAGAGATAAGGTTGATATACGAATGGCTATTACTAACGGCTTAGGTTATAGAACATAAAGCGACGTGACTGAGATAGGACCAGTTCGTGTAACGGTACATTGAGGTGAAAGTACACATATTGCAGCGTAATGTTGACTCGACTGTGTAAAACATTAATCTCGAAATAGAAGTGATGACCATAATATTATACAAGTTACGTAATTCAGTTATTATATATTTCTTTAATATAAAAATGAATCGCAAAATGTGTTGGTAAGCGCATAACTCGAGAACGGCTGAACCGATTTCGATAATTCTTTTTTTATTATATTCCTTGAAGTACGAGGATGGTTCTTATGTAGAGAAAACGTAAATATGTACCACGGGCGAAGCCGGGGCGGACCGCTAGTTTCTTTAATAAAAACATTTGACAAATAGAGACACTTACAAGTAGGAGAGGAGACGTTATAACTTATAAGTATATCGATATTTTTACAAGTCTAAACTGTTGTTGAAACTAGTTTAATTATAATATTTGAGTTTTAAGCTGCAACGATTATCTGTGCAATAAAACAATAAAACAATCCTAATTAACCTTTATAATTACTGATAATTAACGAGAACCCGTCTATTTAAATTTAAATGCTCAATCCAAATGAATAAACGTAGAAAGCCCTGAACAATTTCAAGGCTTAAACCAGAATCGTTGATGAAGAACGAAGCATCGGCGAAATAGGATTCGATTATCGTGCCGCACACGCAATCACTGCACGCAAAACAAACAGAGCGATGCACGAAAAATATGTAAATTCCTGTTTATACAGTGGACAGGGACGGAAACGGTATATCGTATTTGCGATTCCACATCAATATTGTATATATGGATACGATTTGAATGCATAAACGTAACAAATAGTTGTACAGATTCGCGACGCGTTCACGGCCGCCTTCCAACCGGCCATTGTTCTTTACGTAACGACTACGTGACGTTAACGATGCGACTTATTATGCTTACGCAGGTGCCGCTCGGGTTTCACGGTGTCGATTTCCCCGCCTATTGTTCTTATAATCTTAACGCTAATCTATGCATACGCTTAGCATATTTTTTCCTACACTTCCCATTGTAATCTAACTATGCTTGGACATTGTAATCGCTGAATCGTTTAATTAATATATGCGAATTAATTAATATTGTTTTTAACTTTGTTTTTTGTAATGAATTCATTATTCCCATTTATACCTATAAATATTTAAATACAGTATTATTAAAGCAATTATTTAACACGTTTATATTTGTTTGAATGTATGTTCATGTTGGTCTAAATTTAAATCATTGTTCATCGACAAAAACGTTTAAACAGCGCCCATTAAGTAAAATATGATAAACAACCCGCTCACGCAGCTAGCGCACTTTTGTTTCTAATTAAGCCGTAGTGAATCACGTCTTACGAGTTGCGTGTCACCTTCGCGTAATTGCAGCCGGATGCGTGCCACGATTTCAGTGCTCAATCATTCCGTTCCGTTGAGCCGCTCGCCGCCAAAACATCGTTGTATTACACCTCGTTTCACCTCATTACAATCAGGTGGATTAGAATTTAGGGATCGGGGTGAGCGCGGCGCATTCCTGCACGATTGCCGCCCCGACCGCGCGACCCCTCGAGGCACGAACTAAGCGCTCATGACACATTCCCCCTCGCCCCCCGCGCCGCCCCCACCCGCCGCTCCCCCCGGGCTTCGTCGGCATGCAAATTTAATATTGTTACTTATTCCAACTTCACAAGGGCACTGGTATAAGCTGTATGTAGATGTAGAGCGAAACGTGTTAGCGCGGCTGTTTTTGTGCACGCGGGGAACACAGCTTGGGGTGATTCTATTCGAAGCTGAAGGGTTTCATTATCGCTATTCGTAAATCAGTAAAGTGAATGAGAATGGAAAATCGGTCACATTCAATTAGAACGCTTTATGCATCCAAATTATGTAATTCATTACCATCGACGTCTTCAAACAGTAACGTAACTTAGAAATTTAAATGCAGATGCATACATATATAATCACTAGAGACAGATCACAGAAACATCTATGATAACTTCAACCTTGAAATGCAGATGAATTGCGAATATGTACTCATTCTGAAATTTACGGAACACCAGTGCATGTAGCTGTAAATATGTAAAGTTATGCAAACTGCGCACCAACGTGAATATATACGTAAAATTTCACGTAATATCACCACCAGAATGCAGATTACTTCGTTACATAACAACGTATCTCTAAAATTAATCTTTGTGCCAAAAATACGCGTTTCCTACACGAAATATGTCAGCGTCAACGTAAATGATAATATTATAATGAAACTTGTTTTATAAATACTCATGTCTAGGTACATTTGTTAATACTACACGGCGAACATATCTAAAATATCGAAACGAGTTTTCAAAGCACTCAATTAATTCTGTCCTTAAAGTTATGGTAATATTGACCCCAAAACCGTGTAATAAAGACTCAAATATAAAGTATACCGGTACCAATTAAATTAGTAATATGCGAAATATTTTGTCTCTTATCATTTCGTTTCCAAGAAAGGTCCTTTAAATAACATGTTAAATTATGATATCAGCAAAAACTGGGTTTGAAAGGTAAAACCTCCGTTTTTGGAATAACCAGATAAAGTACAACTACATGAACATGTTCAGCTTACACACATACTTGTTAAACTCATTTATTTTAATAAAAACGAAGATCTTAGAAGTATATGTTATGTTAGTCTTTTATGCGCTTTTCAGCTGATAATATCACAATACAACGACACAGTATTAGAAAATTGTTGGTCAAAAACCGTAATGTAAATAAGCCCGTCGCTCCGAATAAAGAGTTTCATTAAACCGCGTTAATTGAATTTTGAATAAAAAAGATGGTGGGTGGACGTGGGGCACAATGATGGTCGCCAAAACCAATTAAAAGCAAATTGTTCAGTAAACAAGCGAAGCAGCGCGGAACCAATATCCGAATTCCGTTTAACTGACACAAAGGACTGTCGTTTCCACCATTGTATATTTGTGTGTACTACATCAACAACTAGACTAAAGACTTCTAGACAGATTATTTTCCCTTTAGTACGACGCAACGGCAAGATGATTAATATATTAATTACCATATGAAAAGGACCAGTGAACCGTGTTCAAACCAAGGCTTATCTAACACCATGACGCGCATTACATTAATACGAATAATATGTGATTATAATTTATATATATGTAGTTGTTTAACAGTATCTACATATTGCTATATACATTATACAACTTAAACTTCGTATTAAGAAGTTTAAGAAGGATGGAAGAGCAAAAATTTTCCGTTTATGATCCAGTAAACTTATTTCTTGAAAGTTCATTTCATTAACTTTTCAGTCTCAATGAGAAATTGTACGTTCATAACATTGTTTGTTTTTTATGTACGTAAAATTGAAATATTTCTCACTTTGTTTTTCAATAATAACTTCTAAACTAAGATTGAGAAAGACATCTCGTTTCCAATCTAAAGTTACAAAGCGGTCTGAAAACAATTACGATATTATTCAGTAACAACTTTTCAAACCAGTTTTGTTCTCACTCACCGACAGGCCAGCATTACTCCAACGAAAGTGACCGAACTTCCGAACAACGGAAAAGTTGAAACAATCCGAGCAATATTTGTTTGGGACTTTAAGTGTTCACAACTTTGAAACCAATATAAAGTTCGCTACTGTCTGAATACATTACATAGTTGCCAACTATGGATACAGATATTCAAATTATCTCGCTCAATTATTACTCAAAATTATACGAATTTCTGTGAAATAATTCTTGTGTTTCAAGGACAAATGATTATGTTAAACAGGTACCGTTTAGATAACTTTAATTACGTTAATTCATATAGTAGATAAACCTTATTCAAGTTGGAATAAGAAATAAACATTCTGTATAAATCTTATCAATATGTAACATATTCTTAACGTGAACAAATTATGGCGTATACTAAGAGAAGGTAGATGAATATCGTGATGAGTTTACATAACCATAAAACACACGACAACGATACACATTTTAATATTTATTAGCGATTGACGAAATTATACCAAACGGTTGTTCGAATACAAGGTGTCAGACACAGCTCTTTATTATGTAAATACGCATCGGTCACGGTTACAAAATTTAATTTATTTTGAATTATTCAAGAATAATTAAAGCGACTCATTCATGAAAATTACAATGTCAAAAGAGGGAACGGTTGATTTACGAAAATTAATTTCGTATACCGGGTCGTGTTTTTGCATCGAGACGTTTGAAACGGTCATAATATTACACAATACAGAGATTGTAATTTACAATTTAAATAGGGCTATAAAGGTTATAATACAATGTATATTGCCGTTATAGATACTTCACAAATATGTAGAGTAGTTGAGCAATTAATCATAGAGATAAAGTTAAATTACTTTTGATAGGTATTAGACCGGGAGATACTGACACAAAATTTCGAGTCATTTGTAACAGGATGGCGGTTCTACAGGGGTCTTAGTACGTAATTACAAAAAGAAAAATGATGGTGTGAACGCTGGTACCGGTGGGTTAGTCGCGTGGGCGTTAGTCGAACTCGTCGGAAAAATAGCGAAAGTCAAACGATTTGTAACACAAAAATTTTAGAATTTACCGATAGCCCATAAAAAAGAAGTAGGCGGTAGTGTCATGCCATACTTTTCCGGTATGACTTACAGCCCGCCATACCGACGCGAATGTGTTGATTTAAAAAAAACAATTATTCAACCATTTGTACCAAGCTAACTTTTGCACAGGTAACCATCGTCGTGCAGCCATTTACGAAAATTGCCATGCCATACTTTTCGGACGATTCCAAATGGTCGCCATACCGCCGAAAATCTGCAATTTTTTTTTATTTCGCCTATCTTTTTGTACCAGTATTGCATTTGGCTTTTTGGAGAGTATTTGATAAAATGTGACCACTATTATATTTGCCATACTTCTAGTAGGGGGAAAAAGTGCTGTCATACTTGAAAAATAAATTTATTATTAATTTATATAAGTGAAGATTTCCAACACCTAGATCTTTGATATTTTGTATTTATATTCGTTGATCCTCAAACTTACAGGAAAAATAAGTGCCATACTGTTACAAATCGTTTGACTTTCGCTATTTTCCGACGAGTTCGACTAACGCCCACGCGACTAAGCCGCCGGTACCAGCGTTCACACCATCATTTTTCTTTTTGTCATTGCGTACTAAGAACCCTGTAGAACCGCCATCCTGTTACAAATGACTCGAAATTTTGTGTCAGTATCTCCCGGTCTATATAGGCTAATAACTAAAGTCAATATGTACTGGCAGTAATGAAGGTTAAAATTATTTATCCAAAGTTAGTTTGTATCTACATTTAATTTAAATGTATGTAGTTAAATATTTCATTTTGATAAACTGTAAGTAGCTAGTTTTGCAACACATTTATTCGCATATTCTGAAATAAATAATCCATGTGAAAATATTTTTACTACACGACTTTCAAATGCGGTCGATAATAATTAATACATCAATTAAAATACTCTACACGTTTTGAATGTCTTACGAGAATCGAAAATAGATCATTTTGTCTATTAAAAACTCAAAAGAATTTAAAACAAACACGACTATCTATGTAAATACAGCACGTAGTGTGATTTACATGACACATCCCTGGGAGGGGTCGCAGCCAGCCCGTGACGTCACACGCCTGTCACGAACACAGGCCGAAATGAAAGCACGTTTTATCAGCCTTTATCGTGGATACAATATTTCAGTCAAAGGATAACCTTTTAGCCGAAGGACGCACGTAGAATTTAATTTCTTATTTGTCGACAGCTGATGTGATACGAATAGAAATGACTGTAAACTTATATTTCTCCCTGGAAAGTGCTTAGGTTAGGTGTGCTTTGGAAACGACGAGAATAAATATGGAAATTTCGTTTTAAGTCAAATCATAAGAAATGTTATGCCTTATGTATATTAAAGTTGAAAGCGAAATTTATTATAACACTACCATATTTATACACGAAACACGTTGAAATCGAAAAATATTGTATCCACGAATAAAGATATCGAAATATTTAAATATTAATATTGACAACTGTATTAAAATTCAATAGCCATAGAAAATAGATATATATCAAAACTAAAAGGTACATTTTAACAGTTAACACATTCAACTCTAAAATCCAAAGTGGAATACGTTATATCAACTGACATGACAAGTAACAAATAAAAGGTTATGTTTTCGTGTGAAAAACACACATGTTCCGATTCCATTTCATAGCAAATGGACGTCATCCATCTTGATTCTTGACTGCAATCGCCAGTCCGAGCCCTCCATTAGAGGAAGTATTCGAACTCGGATTTATGTTGAACCCACAATATATAAATCAATTGCTATATTTTTATTTCCCGTCGAGTTATTGGAAATAATTCCATAATAATAACAGGTTCTATAAACCATTACGTTATAACGTAACGTAATTCAATTATAACAATCCTACGTAGTGAATTGTAAAACACGACTGATTAATAAGAATGTATTGATGAGCATTATTCCTCATTAATCAATGCAAAACGTTATCACACAAACAAAGCAGTTAATTACAAACGATAGTTTGTGTCATTAATCAAACTTTCTTTTCGTCATTAATTCGTTTGTTTATATCTCGATTTCTTTTCAACTGTGTCTATTCATTATACACGTCCTCAGTAATTACAGACATCAGTGAAACATTTAATACATAGCAGTCAATGGAAATACCATTGAATGCACATCCAATTTCATTTCAGACTAAAGCAATGCACCTGAATGGTTGAATCCTCCACTATTAAGCATCCGGAATGGATCCCCCGAGAGCCTTTGAGGCTACAACGTTACGTGTAATCCATACTAAACCTTATGCCCAGAAGACCGTTTATTAAGCGGTACTATCGTTTCTATTCGCTTTACATAATATATTTAATCACTGGGTAATATCTCTCGCATAATTGTTACGTGCAATATTAATAGCATTCACTGTGTCATAATTCAGTACATTTTCCGTTAAAATAACTATTTTATGTTAACCTTTTATTTAGTAGTTAAGTTACAAGTGATAACTGCGTTAAAAACAACCGACTTCAAACTTGCACTCGCAACATTTACAAATATGCAGACAAAAATGCTAATAAAATAAAAACTACTGGGCTTATCCGAATAAAATTTTTATGGGACCAATTCGACACCATCCCGCATCGAACAAAAAAAGAATCACGTAAATCGGTTCAGAAACCTCTGAGTAATCGGTGTACATACATAAAAAAAAAAAAAAAAAAAACATACCGGCCGAATTGATAACCTCCTCCTTTTTTTGAAGTCGGTTAAAAAGTACGAAATAAGAAAATATTTTCAACATTTCATTAAAACACAAATGAAATTCCATTTGTGAGAATTCGGATGCATTCTATGTAAATGATTAAGGTAAACACTACTGTTATTTTCCATATTATTTCCTCAACATGACTTTAATTAAAAATACAATTGTAAAATAGTTGGCATTGTTGTCATAATTACAAACACAAACGTCATTGAATTGTTTTCTTCATATTTATAGCTTAACATTAAAACAATTAGGTATACCTAGACCATGAACGAAGTTTAATAAATGGAAAAAGGTTTTCAAGGAAAGAACATGAGGACGTTTGTTCAAGAAATTAGTAATTGATGTTCGTCATATTATATTGTTCAGACTATAACACATAATATGCTCTTTAAATACATAACCAAGCTTGTACACATTCAATAATATTCAATGTAGTGAATATATTACCTGCTGGCTGGGGCGGAGTGGGTTCCGTAGGGTTTATTTGTCCGTTGTTCCTCACAGCTGCTTTTTTTCTACCTCCAGTGGTTGCTGGACTCTTGGTCGCCTCTCGCTCCACTCTCTGTAAATAAAAATACATTTTTATATACTTTAACTGGATGCCAAAAATGGTAGTCGTACAAAATCGTACACGACAAAAGAACTATAGTAGAGTCTAGTAGGTAGAGTCATGGTAATAGTCGATATTACTAAATTATAGTACAAACTATTGCATAAGCATAAATGATAGTATTATTTTCAAATTTACAACAGTACGCTTTATTAAGATAATGGTTATTGTTTGACTGTTCGTGATTAACCGACCGTTCTGCGGTCTCATTAAAATGTAATTTAGGCCGACTCTAATCTTCGACGTCGCATCCGCCGTTCGTAATCAAAATTTATGGAACGGAATCGTTTTAAAAGTAAGAAATCTGGAGATTTGTTACCAGCAGGCATGATTTAATAGTATTAACGTTGAAGGAATGAACCTATAGGTACTATATCCGAGGCCGAGTCATCGATGTACGAGTCTTCCAATACAATGAGTCAGCGTTTTTAGCCTTCAGGCTCGATATTGGCAAGTCAGCGGCGCACCTCGATCATTGCTGACTTGCGGGAATGAACCGCTCACTGCACTTATACTGATTGATAAACGATAGCGATAAGCCCTATTAGAATTGTTCCATTCATTTACACGGCCGTTTACTCCAGATGCGACAAGACTAATAGACGGCTTCAGAATTAATCTGCACTTTGGGCCTTAATCATAAATCAAATGTAGAATTGTAGGGATGTAAATAACTAAGATAATGCTTGAGTAATGTGCCAAATATTCTGCTCTATTGTTATAAAATTGTAGTTCTTCTGTTACATAAACACTTAAATAAAATTTGTCTCCCTTCTATAATAAGATTAAAAATAATAAAACCATTAAAGGCAGCTGAGCTGTAGACATAAAACATCGTTGAAAATATAAAAGGGACGTAGAGTACTGACACGACATTCTTACGTCTTTAGTGCTTGAAGAAATTGGGGCAACTGTGGCTAGGGTTGCCAAACAAACTTTAAACTTTATCTATGAAAGATATTATAGATAATCAAGACATACCCAATTATTTAATCCCAAAACAAAAGCAAATACACAGTACACAAAGAAATTCTAAATAATTATTACTGTATTCATTTCACCATCCATAAGTTGATTTATAACAAAAGGTCTAACCGAATTCACCGGTTCGCAGCCCTACTGGCGGGCGGTTCTCCCTGAGGGAGGCAGAAAGGCCTGAACTGTTTATGTGCACAAGCTCGGAGCTCGAACAATTATGCTTTGACAGCGCGCTGCGTCATCGGGAAATTGACAAACAGCCGGTTTATGGATCTAGGAAGTATTTTGATAGCTATCGTGTTAAGTAAACTTCGTTGTGCCGCCACTTTGAGACTAGACGCTTGCATGCTTTAATAGCAATGAGACGCAATTATGTTAGATATAAATTGCTCACAGTTAATATTAATATTCGTTTATTAGAATGTATTATACAAATTTCACGTTGCGTTAAATGAATCCCGTTGAGAAACATTGCAAATTAAAATTTTATTCGTTTATACGCTACCTTTTCACAAAAAAACGTATTCTATACAATATATATTCGTGTGCTATAGTGTTATCGCACTTGCGTGAAAACATATGTAAAAATAGATCAATGAACTAAAACGTATAAATCTGATCAAAGCACAAACGATGAAATAAATAAACAATAAATAAAACGCATCAATCGTCGATCCCTTGATTGTAAAATATACAAATGCTTGTAAACTTAAATGTAAACCATTCATTCTTCGTTTGAAATTTAGGTTTTTGTACCTTTAAAAATCTATCCATGATTATAAAAATATCTATCAAAATTATTAGTAGCCTCACTACTGTAGTTACCCTTACCTATGCGAAACCATTACGTAATTTTCAAAAATCTACAAACTTTCAATAAAATATGTATATTCGTTTTCAATTCTCAATATTTTTTACATTTTGTCAACCTGTAATCCTGCACTATGCAGCTAAGTATTATGTATGATGAAATTATTAACTACTTTACATAAACATTTTCGCTAATCTTCAAAAAGAGTAAAAAGATAAAAACAAAAGTATAAGTGAAAGTAACGTATGATATAGAAAGTGGCCGCACGTTGGACTGACCTACGCAATGTGACGAAGTGGGCCACGGCGCTGATTGCACAACCATCATGCTTTTAGCCTCTAATCTTCGGAATACGGTAATGTTCATGTTTCCCTTGTTTTCTTTGCGTTTTGTAGCTTTTTGCTTGAAAGATTTGGAATATTTAGTTTCAATTTTCACATATTATAATACCTACTGTGAATTCGCTAAAAAATAGATATTTTATTTCTATAATGAAAATAATATTGAGAAATTACATTTAATTCACTGACACTAGCATTATACAAACCAATTATTAAATTGTTTAGTAATCTTTAAATTCAATGTATCATATATCGAACAGTTACCGCCATCTATTAACAACCGGCGGAACTAAAAGATCGATGACACGTAACACGTGAAATATAACTTAATCCTTCACTATGAGTCATAAAAGAAGGTCACAATTCCGCGTTCGCGTGCAACGAGGGTGAAGTAGCAATTTCTTCATATTACTACTCCCCGCTGCGCCCTCCCTAACCCCTAGCGGAGTTCACGAACCGTATGCCATTTCAACACTTGACACTAATGACAGAACCGTAACGTGGCGAGTGCATGCGCCTGTTTAATGCCTCTACACCTGCTCCTTCCCATTTCGACGTCCTCGAGAATATACGCATAGTATTCAATTACGAAATCTTTTCATTTTAATTTCACGCCTCCGTCATACCACTTTTGTGGTTAAGCGTACTTTACCTTAATGAGAGAGATGTAAAGATGAATTATTCAACACAATAAAACGAAACTTAAATACTTTAGCACTACGGAATGAAAACATAATTCACGTTACTCAGATATTTCTTATTCTGGAAATAAAGCTCAACATTTCATTACAAATGTACATAAAATTTCCTCAATCTCCATCGCTGACGTTGACCCGCGTCCTCAGGGAGTGTTCGTAATAAACTGACATAAGTATTTAATCTTCTATACAACTCTACAGATCATAATAGAGACAAATATTTTATGAGAGTAATAAATAAAGGTCAACTCTACATTTAAATAGAAAACGCAGCATCTGTGAACGCGTATGTGTTACATGTACAAAGTAACATAAGAAAATCCCAATTACACTAAAACAGAATGTAATAACACGAAGGCATAAAATATTATTACTAGACAAGCCTCTGAAACGTGGTGTGCATTAAACGTAGGGCATTTCAGACATACATAAAAGCAAACGATCCATTTTATGTCAATGTTTTACTTGTATGTTAGTCACCTTGGAGCCTACAGTTCTTACTTTGTGCTACTCGTAACACACAATTATACAACTAAATAATAATAAAACATTCAAGAATTTAGATTCAACAATATTACCCTAAACTTGCAAGCGAAATTTCTAGCCTCAACCATTTGAATAATCCATTAAATACGGCAATTAAAGCAGACAAAACTCTGACAAACTTATTGCAAAATCTAATCTAATCTAAAAACTAATTGCAGTAAAACTTTCTTTTCTTATCGTCTGCGTAAAACCTTGGATTGAACTTCGACCTCAGAAATCACCGTTACTTAAAGTGCCAGTCTAAAAACTAAATGCTTGCAATAGATATGAATGCAAAAAAGTTAGGAAGTAATTAGCCCACAGCCCGTAGCGAATCAAATTCGTCTGGGTTCCGCATCTGAAAATCACGTTTCGACACAAATTAATCAACACGCTAACTTTAGTACTTCAGTTAGCTTTATTATTCGAATAACTAGGAAACAAAATATGGAAGCAATAAAATAAATGTGATCACTACAATATTGATATTGTTATATGATATAATAATCAAATCAATGTTTATTAAGCTAGGAACAAAAAAAGCTTCACGAATACTGTTAAGCAATTTTCTATTAATGCTCTTGTAATTACGAGTACCGTTTGCTCATTATAGTTTATTCAAACAGCCGATATCGACAACCATAACATCCCACACACTACCTATCCAACATTACAATCTCCGGCAATAAAATTGGTACTGTAACTTATAAGAGCGATGTAATCAAATATGTTTAACGAGCCAAGCGTAGGTTGCATATTATCGTCGAAGTAGAAGCCAGAGGCTTTGTGGAAGGGCCTTTGATATGCACAATAAACAAGATAGGCATTGTACGAGGGCGTAGTGAACCGTAGCGCACAGGTACTGAATACACGTATACATAAATTACACAAATACGATCGAATTGTGTTCACATGGCAACAGAGCACACATTCATAACATAGTTGAATCGTGATTAAACAACAGCCCGCGCTCTATTGTTAAAATGTCGCACTGGAAATAATACAACAGTGAAACGTGACGAAGTTCCCAGTTAATTTTAATGTTCAATTAAATAATTTGAGTAACAATTTTTAAAAGTGAAAACTGAAAGGAAGTTATAACAGAGTTGATTGCTTTTAAACAGTAAACAAGTTTGTTTCAATAAGGTCAAAGGAAGTAATTTCTCGGAAATTTCACCACGTGTAAGGTTTGACGCCCACAGCGATCTTTGTTATGTACTCGCTTTCATAGAAGCTTAGGAAAGGATTGAAACAAATTGAATACGATTTCAACAATAACCTATCAAATATCTGTGGAATATTTGATCTGTCAACAAAAATAATCACAAGGTGCTTAGATTAAAGAAAACATCCAGAAATTGTTTTGAATTAAGGCATAAGATGCCAAGTCTAGTGTATATTAAAAGCTAATAATACCCATAGACATGAATTTAACGTCACAAAGAGAAAGGAATCACCACAGTCGCAACTTATCCGATCGACTTTTTATCTTCCGATTCCTTTCCCCAAGATTTCAAATAATCAAATCGCAAAAGCTTTTCCAAATGAGAACATAAATTTGTCACAAGATTTTATTATACATACAGGATCTTTGATAGCGGGTGAACGGCCCACTTAATACCGACGGGTGATTTATTTTCACTTATCTCCTACTCCCGTTAGCTTTTGTAGCTCGTAATATATTGGGCTGTCCAACGTTTACTGTTTACAATACTGTTTCTATTCCCCTTAATGTATTCATCATGACAGTTATTTCATATTTGTTACGCATCATAGAGTGAGAGTTTTTCTTTAATGTGCGTTTCACGAAAGAGTTCCCCTGCCGTTATGTTGGCATACCTGACTGTCAAAAACGAAAATATTTTTTTTTAATCAAAAATGACAGAGAAAATATTCTCCTTTCTTCCTAGCCTTATCCCGTATCTTACGGAGTCGGCTGCCTAGAAAGGAGAATATTTTCTCTGTCATTTTTGATTAAAAAAAAATATTTTCATTTTTGACAGTCAGGTAAGCCAACATAACGGCAGGGGAACTCTTTCGTGAAACGCACTCTACTAGACATTGAATAGATTACGATATTGTTTTCTAATAACCACGTATATACTAAAGTTATGATACCTTCATTATGTTTGTAATTACGTTCTATAATCACATTGAGCTATTTCCCAAGCGACTTTCAAAAGATAAAGTTAATTTGTAACATTTCAACTAATCACAACATCGTTAACTAGAACCTATTCACTAAGAAATAAATTAATTATGTGTGAATTATCTATCGACGAGTTAAAAACAGTTACGTAACTGAGCTCATTATGGTTGAAGTGATTACATAATGAGAGCGCTGGCCGACAGTCTGACCTTTCTTACATCCCTGCATACTACACTGCACCTTATCGATATCATACCACTGTGCAACTTATGTTTTATACTGTATATTGGTATATTCTATAGACTATATTTTATCTATAACCAGGTGAACACCCTTTGGGAATATTTGTTGTGGATAACAATAGACGTTTGTGGCTTTCTATCAGGTGGCCCTATTACTTTGTCCTCCTTTTGCTACAAAATAATAATAATCTAACGCGATATTTAAATTGAATAAACAACTGTCCAATTTATGTATGTTTTTCAAAGATATGAAATATTCTAAGTACGTAATAGCATTGTACTACGAAAAGTGTATTTGCCTTGCTCGTATTTACGATTCATTCAAGGTTGAGTAAAATACGTTCATGTATTTTAATCCTTGTGTAAATATGGATTCTTTTCAATAAGCGTTCGCACGTGATGCACACTAATCGCTCTGTAATAATAGGATTAGACTAGTTGTGAGAAACTTTCTATGAAGAAAGGTGACGTGTTATAAATTTACATAACTAAAAAAAACTCTTTATCCTTGTTTATAATGTCATAACAATAAAATATAACTTTCTTGGTTAAATTATAAGATTTCAATGAACTGTCTTCAATTAGGGATCCCTCACATGCCCGTCAGTTTACATTCCTATTTAACGACTCTACGATTGCCAAAGCAAATCTATAAAAGCGACAAACAAAATTGCCATTAAAAATTAACTTTTAAAACAAATAAAAGATTACTCTTTAATACGCGAATGAAATTTGAATCGCATTGGAACCGTGAAGCCACATAAACGAGTTTAGAAACGTTCATAACAGGTTAAGCCAACGATCGATCGACACACGTTACAATGACCCGAAGACTACTTACACACGGCACATCATTCACCGCCATATTCCCGTACATTTCTACAACGATCGTGCGCACAATTTCACAAAAAAACTTTCTCAGAGCACGTTTATAAAGTAATACCACGGCAACGCGGGTTGGAACATACTATGTTCGTACGGGCGACGTGTTCCCGGTACATTTATCTCAATCTCGGAGGAGTGCCGGAGGGCAAGAGTGCAACACGACTCGCCCGACTGGTACCTCCCGTCCCGGACCCCACGACGCCGACCGGTTTCCTAGTCCACTACCGAGCATGGATATGCCCTCTCTAACTAGATTACGGCGTAAATAAGGTTAGCTACCGCTGTTGGCATTCATCCTATTAAACAATAAAATAACTCGATCGAAATTGCTATTTTATGCTAATGAGATTACTGATTTTAAAGCTCACTTCATAACACACAATCCTATTTATATTCATGGAACGTAACTAGACGAAGAAACGCTAAACTATTCAATAACCCAATTTAACTTTATTGAACTTATAAAAAACAGCATCATAATTAGCATTCAGTAATGGAAGACAATAGAAGAACTGAAAGACAAAAACGCGTTATTCAGTGGGCAGCGAGGCGAAACTCGATGTAATTTAAATAACGGTAACCAAATAATTAGCATAATATCAACCTTTGTATTATACACGAACTAATTGGATAAAAGCGCAATCGGTTGGCATAATCATGAAAGCGAGTTATACAATCGTGCTCGTAAATGACGTCAACCGTCGAGACTTGTTAAAATCAAAACAGGAGATTAGCATAATGGCGCATCTCGAATGCAGCAGACGATTATCGTAAATCGGAACGCAATAGCGCCGTGACTCTGTGAACTTAGCTGGTATCACGCTCACGACTGCGCTAACAGACATCTTCCGTGAAACAATTGCATGGAATTCTCAGCGTTTGATATTCGAAAGTCTAATATCATTCGGTTCGAGATAGAGCCACTAAGCCGTGTATGCGGGCTATGGTTGTATGTTGTCAGGTGAGATTTATTCACGTAGCTGAAACATGCGACAGGGTGGGCGTGCGTGGGCTGTAGACGGTAGAAACCGCCTGTACGTATTAAAGCCCATATATAGAACTTTATTACCTTCCACGAATACATAATATACATAAATAATAAATATTATCCGTTCAAAGCACCTGCTTTAGAGAGGTTCTTATAAAAAGACTAAAAGTAGGTTAGATTCAATTAATATGAAATAGTGCAATACAATAGATTTCAATCAACGAATGTTTATAAATAGTTTTGCCCTGGCGCGGTCGCTTTATAATACTGAACAAAGGAACAATAACGACTAACAAAGAAGTTAGAAAAGAACAAAAGCAAACATCGAAGCGGGTTAAACGAGCTATTTCCTTCCAAGACGACGTAATAACAATAACAAGGGATGACTTTGTGTGGCATTGCATAAAACGATTCGATATAAAAAAAAACTGCTCTGCAATCAATCAACCGATGAAGCGGAAAATCATACATAACTAGATCTATTCAAAATTTAAACGGTCTAATAAACTAGATTGGGATAACGGAGATAGTAAATTATTTTGATCACAGGTGTGAGTGAGATAGTAGTATTATCGGGGTGTGGCTATCAGTAGCTACTTTGTATGCGCTGTGTGCCTACATTGCCCGCAAATGCATAATACATATAACTTGCACGTTTGTATACGTAAGTGTATGTGTATTAGGCCGTGCACATGCCATTATATGCTAATTAGCTTTCCAAGGCGCGTTCACTGTTGCAGATTAGATTCAAGCGTAACCTTCTAAACAAAGTCATTTACATAATTGATACGTATGCTAGTTAATAAACACGGCAAATAAAAATAAAGCTAAAGCCGTAATAAAATAAGTAACAGATTACAATAAAGAAGAAAGAAGTAAAGAAGAGTCTACGCTTATAATAAATGCGAAAGTAACAAGAGGAAATTACAAGTGCTCATTAATGTCAATGACCAACGCTAGCCGGTGCTCAAGGAGATAATCATTTGAAATATGTACCGGTAGTGCACGCTCCGAATGGCCACAAATCACCAAAATCACTTCACGACGTCACGCGTAACATTCAAAACTCGAACATGTGACGATAGTGCGGTGAAAGGTAAGATGTGTTCCGTAAACGGTTCCGAGTTTAGACTATAGAGTAACTGAGTGTAGCCGGCGCGGGAGAATGGCGCAAACTGGAGCCGGGAGGGGCGGGGGCACCCCCTCGCGCGCTCCGGCCGCCCCGCTACCCGCGCGCCGCGCTGCTCGCCCTGCCGGTCCCGGCCACCAGACAGGCTTGCATAATTAATTAGACTTCGCACTCCCGTCATATATTGCACCTTCCGCATGCAAGGTCATCGTTTTTGTTACACGCCTTGACAATATCGTATCGATTAGCTCATCACTGCTTGTACTAATTATTCGTTCAACAGTTTTTGTTTACATCGTTGCAAATACTGCAACGAAATTTGTAGGGTGTAGACTGTAGAGCATACAGTTAAATCACACCTTTTGCCACACATAAATATTTTACAGTTTACAACATTGTATGAAATGTCAACCTATTACTAAAGCGTACTTCCAAAATAACTCAAAAGGTCCTGAACAGCTACAATAGCTGAATAATTTAACAATTCCCTAAAACGTGTAATAAATCTTCCTTCAAAACGTTTAATTAGATATGAAACGCGTAGTCCTCCAGGTCAATATGAATAATATTAACCTTCAAACAAAACAAGAACAAAGTAAGCAGTGAGTGGCACGATCAAACAGGCCCTTGCTAGCCCCCAGAGGAGTGGGTAGGGGGGACACGAGCCAGACGTAACCCGGCATCCCGACGCGATCGATATCCCTATCCGCTGCATGAGAACTCGCATTAACTAACTCTGACAGAGGTGGAAAGTCGGCCGATGTTGTTACAAACTTTACCGATTACCCGGCAAACTCTTCCTACTTATATTATAAATGTATCATGCTGGCAAATGAAATAATGACTTCGAATGTGTGTTACGTCAGTAGAATATGTACGTTGAAAAAGACTTTTTGAGAGGCATGCGTTTAGATAAACAATTTAGGAATCTTCACCATCAATTCGAAGTCTACTATGAGAGTTATACCTGAGGATTAAAACAAAAACGTTTTTTAGAATCAAATTGCTACATAATCACAAAATTGTTTCCATATCATTTCATCTAACAAAATGTAAAAATAATATCCGTCCTTACCCCACATAAAGCGATGATAAAAGAATAAAAATGCAAATAATTGTCATCAATCATCGTTAGCTTGTCCAACTGACTCGGAGAAAAAAATCGATTAATATTCTACTCAAGCCCGCGAATACAGGTATTTTAATCGAAAGATTGACGTTATTGATATCTGGGTTAAGCGTGTTGGAATATGGTGAATGAATAATGTTAATTGGGCCATGAATAAACATGAGATTAAATCACCCACGATAAAAATAGTGTTTGCGAAATGTTTCCATATTGTATTCAATTCTCAGGATTAAAGTCTAATGAATTTATACAGTGGGACCTAATACAATCGAAGAGATACATCGATAAAAACAAGCGTGTCAGAACCAATTCACTAGTAATAGGAAAAGTTTAATCGATTCACGCGCCACTCTCACGACGCTTTACACGGGTGACTTTCAGAAATTCGCTTACATTTTCTTATATTCACATAAAGATTGCACACGGCAAAATCTTTCTCAAAATTTGCTGTATACAGAAATTCAGAGAGGTTTCGAGCGCATATTATCTTTTGTGCCTTATACTTTAATGTTTGCTAAGCGCAGTGTATGATAATTTATTAGAATTTGCCACAAGGTGGAAGTTGTTTCTGGCCGTATTCCAAGTGAGTCGGCTTCTCTGAAAATGTTTCTGCAAATTAAAGTCGGGATGAGTTCCTCTGGCTTGAAGTCTGTGTGTTGAAAACTAAGTTTATTTATTCATCTGGTCATTATTTGAACGGAACCAATTATGTTTTGATATATTGTACATTTTAGTGGTTAAATAAAACGATTTATTCAAGAAAACTAGTCTAACGGTAAACATGACAAATATTTATTTATACGTGTTAGTAACGTGACTCAGTGGATTTTCCGCGACCGAGGTAATTTGTATATACGTCACTGCTCTAGTTAAAATAGTAAAAGCTGATCATAGAAGGATTCAGAGTATTAGATGGCGCATTAAAACTGAACTGAACCAATTTAACAAAAATGACTGTTAGCAACTGACCAACAATACATATCGACGTTATTAAAACGCATAGTATCGATTACACCTGCAACTAATCTCTATTATTACGGATCATAAATATGTATGGAATAAATGATAAAGTTATGCAATTTTATTTTGCAACGAGAACTAACAATAATAAGTTATTCTCCGACACGGATAGTAGTCATAAGATGAATCGTTCATAGCTACATAACCAGGGGGAGTGCCTTCGAAAAGGGTCGCTGAACCAGACAAATTGCTAAGAACACGTCCCCCTCTTGTCAAATTGGAACGCAATGCTGGACTTAATCGCATTATTTCACAGGATTTATGTCGACTCAAATTTTCGGTCGGATTAAAATTGTTAAGTTCACAAAGTGTGTGGAAATTGCTCATTTGTGAACGCCTAACAAGGACAACCTTGTTACCTACGCTAGTTACGTTTCGCAAATTTGAAATTTTCAAGTAAAACGATCCATTAAATAGAATATCTTATAATATTGGCTGTTAATATAATTTTCCGTATTTCCTGCTTTAGTACAAGTAATATTATTATACTGT
Source organism: Colias eurytheme (assembly GCF_061535395.1). Classification (NCBI taxonomy): domain Eukaryota; kingdom Metazoa; phylum Arthropoda; class Insecta; order Lepidoptera; family Pieridae; genus Colias; species Colias eurytheme. The sequence goes on along the minus strand of NC_142993.1, from coordinate 7,101,329 downwards.
CGCAGTGGACATAATATCTAAATTATGTCTCGGAATAGCGGCTGCATACAAAACGAGTACTTACTATCGGCCATTGCACGGGAATACGTGACATCCATAACAATAAATAGATGGAAACTAGAGGCATGTGACACATAAACTTCATTAGATGCTAATAATTTCTATTCTCAAATTCAAATTAACACATACATAGAAATTGAATGATAGATAAAATATTTTACACCGACGTATCAACTTACACCGAAGCAATTTATGTGGATAAAGCGAGCATATTTGATCAAAAGAAAATCTTTGATGTTGCAAAAAGGCTCTCAAGTAGATCAAATTCGAAACGAGCTCGTTCAATAAATGAATAAGTTTTCTTTATGTAGCTAAGTATTTTTTTAATTAGACTAACTTCTCTGTCTTTTACAAGTGACATTGAAGATTGTCGAAATCCTTGCAAAAAATGATCCTCGAGTGTCCAACTAAGCAAAAATTAAATGCCTATTCGTACTATGTTTTTATGAAAAAATGTAACAAATTTATATTATGACGATATACTTAACCGTACCTACGTGATGAAATTAAACAGATGCACGTACGAAGACGGCGTCAGTTGAAAATAACAGAGTAGACATGTTTATGAGCTAATACTAAAAGCTAATTATCTAGTCGTGTTCCTCAAGCGGTTGATCTAAATTAGATTTTCGCAGAAGTTTTCAAGCCAAGTATTCCGCTTGCGTCCAACTCAAACACCCCACGATTAACATTAGTTTAAAACAATGCCGGAGCAACTAAACTAAGTTCTTGCTCGCTGCTAGTTCGATATTCAAATGAGTTCAGTGATGCAGAAACTCAATCGTTTAGAGTATGTTCCATATGTTGGATTTTACTTTAAAAATTGTGCACGGAATTAACCGACCGTGTTTTTTACGTTAGCAAATTATTGTATGTGTAGTCGTACAAGGGTCTGTATTTGGTCACGTAAGTATCCACCGCTATTTGAATGCTTATATTGTTTTTATTGTATTGTATGTAGCACAGGATAGACTCAGACGAAGAAATCTATTAGTCATTTCTGCCATATTTAGCTGAACGAAGCAAGCGGCGCTCAGGTTAAAATTGGCATATGCGTCACCGGGCGCCGGCGACAGGCTACAACTTAGAAGTACAGGAATAATTGACGGCAATGCGAATGTACACATTTATCATTCACGTCGACTTTTCTCAACCTTAATTAAATCCTGTTCTAAGATATAATATCCTGAATACAACTTGTCTGCTTCCTTTAACCTTAATGAAAATTTGTTGGCAATGAGATATGAATTTTGTTCGCGTGTGTCACTGTTTAATAATAATAATAACTAGCAATTACGTTTAAAATATAATTTCACCGTGTATTATGTTCCACGCATATTACAGAGACGCTTGAATAAATTTGTTATTTCTATCAGTCATCCTAAATAAATAAAGTAACATAATTTCTACCTCGCAATATTGCTTTTGAGATATCAAGATCCTTGAATTATTAATGAAATCTGGCAATATTCATATCAAAACATATCACGAGGAGAACGAACTGGCAATATCAGATTACTTACTTGAAGATTGGAACGAGATCGTCTAGGCATTACTCCCACGACTTCTCCCCGCATAATGGATTCAATAACTGTAACAAGAAACAAGATACAATAAAACCGTAATGAAATATATCTCTCGAGATATGTAAACAAAAAATATACATTTATTTTACGTACATTTTTGAACAACATTCCAACTGTTAATAGCGAGCTTTATATCGGGCTTTTTGTAAAACAAATCCCTTTTTGATATGTAACAAAACATTTTGCGACGCTGTAACTTCACTCGTCATTTACAAATAAAGTATTGCAACAAATAACTCATATTATATTAAAAGAATCACGAACATGACGCTTACGAACTTGCAAACATTGCTTTATTTTATACGGCTTCTTGCATCCAATTATGCAGAAACAGGACTTCGGCTACTCTACACCGAGCTACAATAACACGTATGCAATGTGAATCGATGCACATGTGCATGCTATTTTAATGCTTATACTAAAACAAACAAGATAGCATCTGGCGTTCACAATTTTATCGATAATGGCCAGTGTTGAATGACGGACTGTTATTTTAGAATGTGTTAACAAATTGATAGAATCTATCAAATTATCAAAGCGAAGTGAATTTGTTGTTCGAGCTAGATCAAAGGCAAATTAATGTGAGCGAAATCCCGCATGTTGTATAAATACATCATAATTAATTGGAATACGTACAATTAACACAACATAATAAAGATAAAATAGTGTGCATTTATATTAAATTTAATTATCATTATATTACATCATCACACAATATTTTCCGTTCAAGGCGTAGAATGTAAGTAGTATGGATTCCCGGGTACTGCCTCACTCTATGCTGCCTCACTGTATGGTACGGTGAGGACGTGACTTGATTGAAAACCCCGACTAAAAAAAAAAAAAAAAAAAAAAAAAAAAAAGTTTGGACTCTTTTCCCACTAAAGCGGCCACGCTGAGTCGATAGCACTCACTCCCGAAGCGATAGGATGCACGGTTCCAAAGATAGCTGAGGTGTGCAGATCGATTAACTCTTATCAAATATCAATTAGATAAGAGTTAATCGATGGGTCATTAATGGGACGCTAATGACCCACCGGTTGTTTGCCTTTTCCTATTATCTATCGGCGTTCATATCTATTACTCATTGTGCACCTCGCTTATCACTGCTTTTGTATTAAACTTCTTTGTTACGACCTACCTCGCTATTCTAACCAAACGATGTATTATTATATTCAAGAAAAAATACGTCTAAAATCCTATATTTATATATTATCCTACTATATTATTATAATTGTTGCTTTTTTAAAAAGCGATTCGCTTCTGGCACTCGCCGGCCGCTGCCGCGGCACGCTCGCTTTGCTCGCTCGGCTCGTGCGTTGTTTATCAAAGTCTAACCTAACCTAACCTAATTGTTGCTTTTTTTAAAAAGCGATTCGCTTCTGGCGTTGTTTATCAAAGTCTAACCTAACCTAATTTATCAAAGTCTAACCTAACCTAACCTAATTGTTGCTTTTTTTAAAAAGCGATTCGCTTCTGGCGTTGTTTATCAAAGTCTAACCTAACCTAATTGTTTTTCCGGGTAATCTGATGTATCGAACTTTGTTACGGCAGGACAAGGATTGTAAAAGAGTTGATTGAAAATAAAACATATTATTTCCATATATTATTTCTTTATTTACACCCGCATTACACTACAATACAATTTAACAAGTGTCATATCATTTCTTGGTGAGTCATACGAAAAATTTGTAAGGAAATCTTCCAATCTCAGGCCTCGGAACTTGTAGTACAAATATACCACGCAATACTCTCCACAAAACGTGGAATAGATATCCTGAATTCTAGCAGTATTATAGTCCCACATGCGACAATTTCTTCTTAAAAATTCCGCTATTACTATAATCGGTTTACGTCCGAAGGAATCAAAATATTCTCCAACTCTTTCGTGGTTGATATGAATAGCTACCCAATGAGAACCTGGCTGTGAGTCAGGGTCGAGATTGCATATAATAAATGCAGGTATGTGTATATGCATTGGCAGGCGATTCGAGGGGTACACGCTATACTGGAGGCTGGGGTGTATTCTATGAAGACTCATTTGCAGATCTAATGTATTCATTTTTACATGTTTGACCTCATCCAATTTCTATCAATCATCAACCTAAACTAACATCATGTTATATTGTCATCCCAATATATGAAATATTTTTATATGTATTTATTTAGAAATGCAGGCCGGCCAATATATGCAATATTTTTATATGTATATTTATTGTTTGTAAGGAAATAAAAAATAGTAAATTGCATACAATTTGTTTTATTTAATTTTATAATGTTTCCCTTAGTTACATATACACAAAATGCATTAAGCATACATTAAGCAATATTCACTACAAACTGAAGTCCAAAGATAATGATTCCCAAATTATTCTCAATATAATTATAAGTACATAAGTGATTGCTTAACTATGTTCGTTGTTTTTGTTTGTGTTTGTTGTGTCATGTCTTGTGTATTAGTTGTTAGCTAAGTATGTTAATGTATTCATTTTTCGGAAATCCTTATAGATAAGATAATGATTCCAAAGTCGTGCTAGCCCCTTCCCAAATCTATCATATAAATATCCCTGCACGCATCCTTAGTATATTGTGTTTCGAATTCAACCACAGGTCAACGCGTAGAAATTTATTACAAATAACAAAATGGAGGTAAGTTATTATTATTATTAATATTATTTTTAATTATTACTTCAGTAAAATCTTTATTTATTTTTATCTTGTTAAACATATTTTTAATTATATATGTTATGTTTCAGGCTTCTTACAACCTCAAAGATGTGGAAAAATGTTTCAAGCCCTATAATTATTATGATTTATCGGATGAAGATGAGGTTTCTAACTTAACAATAAATAAAAATAAGAGGACCAGTCGTTTAGATGACTTTTTTCTTCAAGAGCCTGTATACAACATAACAAAGGAGATATCGGAGGAAGATAGTGCAAAACACTACAGCTTTAAAAATTAGGTTTCTTCATGTGGTAGCTTAGTAATTAGTTTATCTACTAGTATAAATGAGGTAAGTTATTATTACAGTAAAATCTTTATTTATTTTTATCTTGTTAAACATATTTTTAATTATATATGTTATGTTTCAGGCTTCTTACAACCTCAAAGATGTGGAAAAATGTTTCAAGCCCTATAATTATTATGATTTATCGGATGAAGATGAGGTTTCTAACTTAACAATAAATAAAAATAAGAGGACCAGTCGTTTAGATGACTTTTTTCTTCGAGAGCCTGAGCGGAAAAAGAAAAAGGCGAAACTATCTTCAATTGTTGGACGTTCAGTGAAGGAGGGATGCATTTCATATATTTCAACAGACAAAGATGACGGAAAGGATGCTGATCTACTAGTGAAAATTGATTTATATAGTTTAAAAAAGTTGAAAGAAATCCCGGTGTCGCAACATTGGAAAAATGCTGATATTCGCATTAAATATTATACAAAAAACGATTCTAACATAGATCTTCAAATAAAAGATATTGTATACAACATAACAAAGGAGATATCGGAGGAAGATAGTGCAAAACACTACAGCTTTAAAAATTAGGTTTCTTCATGTGGTAGCTTAGTAATTAAATATGAAGTTTGTAAGGAAATAAAAAATAGTAAATTGTATAAAATTTGTTTTATTTAATTTTATAATGTTTCCTTTAGTTACATATACACAAAATGCATTAAGCATAACACATAAATCTAAAACATAACACACATTATAACCTTAACTACTATAGTCTACAGTAACATTTCTTAAAAACTACAATTATTTTACATTAGTTACAATCAAACAATACATTTTAAATATGTAATAAACTATTATATAACATTATAGCAATATCATAATTTTACATGCGGTACAAATTTTGTATATACACACAGAAATAATAGTAAAAAGTCACTTAGCGTAATTTATAATGTCCCCAAGCCAATGTATCAATGTTGTTGTTCATAATACATCGATTGGTATCATTATATGATAAAGATGTTTTATTTATTTTTTGTGTAAAAATAGTGTGTTTGATTGACTTAAATCGAAGCATACTTCTTGAGAACTTTAAATTATTCCATTTCTTTCATAAAACATATAATATATATTTTTTTATTGCAAATTTTTAAGCATTAACCTATCATTTAGTGTGTATTTTTATTTTTTTTAACTCTGTTGTAAGAACTAGAAATTCGACGCCATATACGCATAAAATTTCATCAAAGTAAGGTTATTTTAACTTAGATTTTCTTTGAATTTTTCAATAAAAGTACTTAAATTGCCTTGAACATATTTTAGGATGTCTCAGTGTCTTTACTGTTGTATATTTTATAAGAAAACTTCTTCTAATTAATTTTGTGTAAAATACAAAGACACGAACGTCCCGCATGGAAAAAATTGAAACACGCCTCAGGTTATTGGCTATTAAACAAACTGGACAATGAATATCAATAAATTGTCTCGAACGCATTTTAGATATTGAATGAATCTTTAATTTGAGATATCATCACACATTGTTACTAATTTAGTTTTGTTAAACGAGCTTCTAAAGAATTACAGAAACAAGCCAAAATCACTCTAAAATCGATAGGGACTCTTAAGGGTCTCAGATATATCTAAAATACAAAATCCTAAATAAATCGGCTTATCATAAATTAATTTTGTTTTCCGTAATTGTATTGCGACTAATTAATGTTCTGAAAATATTGATAAACTATGGAATTCTGGTTTTGCAATCCAATCCTGAGCACCTAAAACTTTACCACGATTATCCCAGTGAGTTAGTAGTTTAACGTTTACTCTTTTTCAATATTTTCCATAGTCATATCGAAGACAGAATTGTTCATTAATTTAAAAAAGTCTTTTTCAAAGTTTGATGTAGCTAACGTTCTCAAACTAGTATTTAAGTCTATGTATTTCTTTAACCAAGAACTCTGTTTAAATTTTAAAATTCTATGTACTTTAATTAATCCAATTCCCATTTCAATTCATTGTTTTAAATTCCTGTAGTGAATGATGTATTTATTTTTATTATTTAAATTAGGAACTAATTTAGTTTCTTCAGTATTACCCACACATATGTTTTCAGGACATAACGAAAAGTCAGAATGCAAATTATGAAGTTCATCAGGATATTCCAAATCAACTTCTAAAACAGAACCGAAATCAGAGTTATCCGACACATTATAATCTGTATTATAATCTATCCATTCGAAACCACCAACAGGAAGAGATTGAGTTAGGATAGTTCCTTTTTAGTTCTGTAAACTGATCATCATTAAGATTTTTAGCTAGTTGATCTAAACTACACGATAAAAATTTCAATGAATCTATGAATCTTAAACTTACTGATTGATTATTTATTGTTAGCAAAAATGTATTTTTATTTATTTATTTTTTTATTTTTTCACCTTCAAGAAAATTTCAAAAGTTCTATGTCAGTAATTGATATTTTTGGTTTATCGCATTCAAATGTAAATATTAATATAAAATACATTTTTTAACTAATTGTATTAGGTGTAGTTTGGGCAAGTGTATAATTCATATTTAATTTTAAAATCAAAGTCAATTAATTTTTCGAGAATGATGTAAATATTTTAGAATGTTTTATTGGATTAATTTTCAATCCAGTATTCGGTTAGCGAGCTTATTACAATATTAAGTACTATTTATTCTTTTGATTTATCTTTCCACCTTCCAAACAATATGAGATAAAAAATGTCAAATGATTTTTTTTCTTAATAATAGTTTTTATTTTTTCATTAGACGTTTAAATTCAAGTTAAGCTTCATAAAATATGATCATATTATAATATTACAAAATAAAAACCTATGCATTAATATTTACTTACCTTTTTTACGAATATTTGATATCCTCATACTTTTTTTTCTTTGCTTTTGATATTCTTATTATGTCTATTTATTTTTTCGACGACGATAAAATTTTAAAAACTCGACCCCAAAATAAGACCATCCGCTCGATTTTTGCAAATAAGCAAAAATGTTTTTTATTATTTTTTTTTTAGGATGCTGGCACATTCACAGGTTCGCCAGGACTGGCGAACCTGCGAATCAGTGGCACCCATCCTAAAAAAAAAAAAAAAAAAAATGAAAAACATTTTTGCTTATTTGCAAAATCAAGCGGGTGGTCTTATTTTGGGATCGAGTTTTTAAAATTTTATCGCCGTCGAAAAAATAAATAGACATAATAAGAATATCAAAAGCAAAGAAAAAAAAGTATGAGGATATCAAATATTCGTAAAAAAGGTAAGTAAATATTAATGCATAGGTTTTTATTTTGTAATATAATATGATCATATTTTATGAAGCTTAACTTGAATTTAAACGTCTGATGAAAAAATAAAAACTATTATTAAGAAAAAAAATCATTTGACATTTTTTATCTCATATTGTTTGGAAGGTGGAAAGATAAATCAAAAGAATAAATAGTACTTAATATTGTAATAAGCTCGCTAACCGAATACTGGATTGAAAATTAATCCAATAAAACATTCTAAAATATTTACATCATTCTCGAAAAATTAATTGACTTTGATTTTAAAATTAAATATGAATTATACACTTGCCCAAACTACACCTAATACAATTAGTTAAAAAATGTATTTTATATTAATATTTACATTTGAATGCGATAAACCAAAAATATCAATTACTGACATAGAACTTTTGAAATTTTCTTGAAGGTGAAAAAATAAAAAAATAAATAAATAAAAATACATTTTTGCTAACAATAAATAATCAATCAGTAAGTTTAAGATTCATAGATTCATTGAAATTTTTATCGTGTAGTTTAGATCAACTAGCTAAAAATCTTAATGATGATCAGTTTACAGAACTAAAAAGGAACTATCCTAACTCAATCTCTTCCTGTTGGTGGTTTCGAATGGATAGATTATAATACAGATTATAATGTGTCGGATAACTCTGATTTCGGTTCTGTTTTAGAAGTTGATTTGGAATATCCTGATGAACTTCATAATTTGCATTCTGACTTTTCGTTATGTCCTGAAAACATATGTGTGGGTAATACTGAAGAAACTAAATTAGTTCCTAATTTAAATAATAAAAATAAATACATCATTCACTACAGGAATTTAAAACAATGAATTGAAATGGGAATTGGATTAATTAAAGTACATAGAATTTTAAAATTTAAACAGAGTTCTTGGTTAAAGAAATACATAGACTTAAATACTAGTTTGAGAACGTTAGCTACATCAAACTTTGAAAAAGACTTTTTTAAATTAATGAACAATTCTGTCTTCGATATGACTATGGAAAATATTGAAAAAGAGTAAACGTTAAACTACTAACTCACTGGGATAATCGTGGTAAAGTTTTAGGTGCTCAGGATTGGATTGCAAAACCAGAATTCCATAGTTTATCAATATTTTCAGAACATTAATTAGTCGCAATACAATTACGGAAAACAAAATTAATTTATGATAAGCCGATTTATTTAGGATTTTGTATTTTAGATATATCTGAGACCCTTAAGAGTCCCTATCGATTTTAGAGTGATTTTGGCTTGTTTCTGTAATTCTTTAGAAGCTCGTTTAACAAAACTAAATTAGTAACAATGTGTGATGATATCTCAAATTAAAGATTCATTCAATATCTAAAATGCGTTCGAGACAATTTATTGATATTCATTGTCCAGTTTGTTTAATAGCCAATAACCTGAGGCGTGTTTCAATTTTTTCCATGCGGGACGTTCGTGTCTTTGTATTTTACACAAAATTAATTAGAAGAAGTTTTCTTATAAAATATACAACAGTAAAGACACTGAGACATCCTAAAATATGTTCGAGGCAATTTAAGTACTTTTATTGAAAAATTCAAAGAAAATCTAAGTTAAAATAACCTTACTTTGATGAAATTTTATGCGTATATGGCGTCGAATTTCTAGTTCTTACAACAGAGTTAAAAAAAATAAAAATACACACTAAATGATAGGTTAATGCTTAAAAATTTGCAATAAAAAAATATATATTATATGTTTTATGAAAGAAATGGAATAATTTAAAGTTCTCAAGAAGTATGCTTCGATTTAAGTCAATCAAACACACTATTTTTACACAAAAAATAAATAAAACATCTTTATCATATAATGATACCAATCGATGTATTATGAACAACAACATTGATACATTGGCTTGGGGACATTATAAATTACGCTAAGTGACTTTTTACTATTATTTCTGTGTGTATATACAAAATTTGTACCGCATGTAAAATTATGATATTGCTATAATGTTATATAATAGTTTATTACATATTTAAAATGTATTGTTTGATTGTAACTAATGTAAAATAATTGTAGTTTTTAAGAAATGTTACTGTAGACTATAGTAGTTAAGGTTATAATGTGTGTTATGTTTTAGATTTATGTGTTATGCTTAATGCATTTTGTGTATATGTAACTAAAGGAAACATTATAAAATTAAATAAAACAAATTTTATACAATTTACTATTTTTTATTTCCTTACAAACTTCATATTTAATTACTAAGCTACCACATGAAGAAACCTAATTTTTAAAGCTGTAGTGTTTTGCACTATCTTCCTCCGATATCTCCTTTGTTATGTTGTATACAATATCTTTTATTTGAAGATCTATGTTAGAATCGTTTTTTGTATAATATTTAATGCGAATATCAGCATTTTTCCAATGTTGCGACACCGGGATTTCTTTCAACTTTTTTAAACTATATAAATCAATTTTCACTAGTAGATCAGCATCCTTTCCGTCATCTTTGTCTGTTGAAATATATGAAATGCATCCCTCCTTCACTGAACGTCCAACAATTGAAGATAGTTTCGCCTTTTTCTTTTTCCGCTCAGGCTCTCGAAGAAAAAAGTCATCTAAACGACTGGTCCTCTTATTTTTATTTATTGTTAAGTTAGAAACCTCATCTTCATCCGATAAATCATAATAATTATAGGGCTTGAAACATTTTTCCACATCTTTGAGGTTGTAAGAAGCCTGAAACATAACATATATAATTAAAAATATGTTTAACAAGATAAAAATAAATAAAGATTTTACTGTAATAATAACTTACCTCATTTATACTAGTAGATAAACTAATTACTAAGCTACCACATGAAGAAACCTAATTTTTAAAGCTGTAGTGTTTTGCACTATCTTCCTCCGATATCTCCTTTGTTATGTTGTATACAGGCTCTTGAAGAAAAAAGTCATCTAAACGACTGGTCCTCTTATTTTTATTTATTGTTAAGTTAGAAACCTCATCTTCATCCGATAAATCATAATAATTATAGGGCTTGAAACATTTTTCCACATCTTTGAGGTTGTAAGAAGCCTGAAACATAACATATATAATTAAAAATATGTTTAACAAGATAAAAATAAATAAAGATTTTACTGAAGTAATAATTAAAAATAATATTAATAATAATAATAACTTACCTCCATTTTGTTATTTGTAATAAATTTCTACGCGTTGACCTGTGGTTGAATTCGAAACACAATATACTAAGGATGCGTGCAGGGATATTTATATGATAGATTTGGGAAGGGGCTAGCACGACTTTGGAATCATTATCTTATCTATAAGGATTTCCGAAAAATGAATACATTAACATACTTAGCTAACAACTAATACACAAGACATGACACAACAAACACAAACAAAAACAACGAACATAGTTAAGCAATCACTTATGTACTTATAATTATATTGAGAATAATTTGGGAATCATTATCTTTGGACTTCAGTTTGTAGTGAATATTGCTTAATGTATGCTTAATGCATTTTGTGTATATGTAACTAAGGGAAACATTATAAAATTAAATAAAACAAATTGTATGCAATTTACTATTTTTTATTTCCTTACAAACAATAAATATACATATAAAAATATTGCATATATTGGCCGGCCTGCATTTCTAAATAAATACATATAAAAATATTTCATATATTGGGATGACAATATAACATGATGTTAGTTTAGGTTGATGATTGATAGAAATTGGATGAGGTCAAACATGTAAAAATGAATACATTAGATCTGCAAATGAGTCTTCATAGAATACACCCCAGCCTCCAGTATAGCGTGTACCCCTCGAATCGCCTGCCAATGCATATACACATACCTGCATTTATTATATGCAATCTCGACCCTGACTCACAGCCAGGTTCTCATTGGGTAGCTATTCATATCAACCACGAAAGAGTTGGAGAATATTTTGATTCCTTCGGACGTAAACCGATTATAGTAATAGCGGAATTTTTAAGAAGAAATTGTCGCATGTGGGACTATAATACTGCTAGAATTCAGGATATCTATTCCACGTTTTGTGGAGAGTATTGCGTGGTATATTTGTACTACAAGTTCCGAGGCCTGAGATTGGAAGATTTCCTTACAAATTTTTCGTATGACTCACCAAGAAATGATATGACACTTGTTAAATTGTATTGTAGTGTAATGCGGGTGTAAATAAAGAAATAATATATGGAAATAATATGTTTTATTTTCAATCAACTCTTTTACAATCCTTGTCCTGCCGTAACAAAGTTCGATACATCAGATTACCCGGAAAAACAATTAGGTTAGGTTAGACTTTGATAAACAACGCCAGAAGCGAATCGCTTTTTAAAAAAAGCAACAATTAGGTTAGGTTAGGTTAGACTTTGATAAATTAGGTTAGGTTAGACTTTGATAAACAACGCCAGAAGCGAATCGCTTTTTAAAAAAAGCAACAATTAGGTTAGGTTAGGTTAGACTTTGATAAACAACGCACGAGCCGAGCGAGCAAAGCGAGCGTGCCGCGGCAGCGGCCGGCGAGTGCCAGAAGCGAATCGCTTTTTAAAAAAGCAACAATTATAATAATATAGTAGGATAATATATAAATATAGGATTTTAGACGTATTTTTTCTTGAATATAATAATACATCGTTTGGTTAGAATAGCGAGGTAGGTCGTAACAAAGAAGTTTAATACAAAAGCAGTGATAAGCGAGGTGCACAATGAGTAATAGATATGAACGCCGATAGATAATAGGAAAAGGCAAACAACCGGTGGGTCATTAGCGTCCCATTAATGACCCATCGATTAACTCTTATCTAATTGATATTTGATAAGAGTTAATCGATCTGCACACCTCAGCTATCTTTGGAACCGTGCATCCTATCGCTTCGGGAGTGAGTGCTATCGACTCAGCGTGGCCGCTTTAGTGGGAAAAGAGTCCAAACTTTTTTTTTTTTTTTTTTTTTTTTTTTTTAGTCGGGGTTTTCAATCAAGTCACGTCCTCACCGTACCATACAGTGAGGCAGCATAGAGTGAGGCAGTACCCGGGAATCCATACTACTAATGTACAATAATAACATTTATCTTAGCCGCTCTAACCATTTTGACGGGAAAGAAACTAATGGCTGTATAAATGTAACGTTTCGGAAAACAAAATTATGTGTATTAAAAAGTTTCATAAAGTATTTTAGGCTCTTCATTGATACCGTTTCTTCGCTTATTGTAATGTTTCATCTTTAGAGGCGGTACGAATTCATGTATTACGTATTCTAGTTTACAATCCCATAATATTGTATGTCACTTACATAACATTTACGGTAGAATGCTTTGCATATTCTTAGACGCGAGTTATTTTATCGTTCAACGCGTGATGCGGTATATAAGCATATAAGCACTGTACAAGTGCATGATGCAAGAATATACTACGCCGTGATAATGATGTAGTTTATTTATTGTTGGAGTGTTATTACTAAGTTATACATTCATAGTAAAACGTGTACGACACATGCTTTGTCTATTGTTACGACGAATTTAATTACAATATTATTATTATCTACAACTACGTTTATAAACTTGAGATAAACAAGTAACCAACTATTGCAATCGAACAGCCCCTTACTATAACAGATACCTTAATAATTATTACTACGTTGATTTAACGCTTCCAAAATTTATTAAGAAATAACGTTGCTTTTATCAATTTATAAAACAAAATAAATATATTATTACCTCCATCGCCGAGAAGTCTCATCTGAACCAAAGACGGATCTTCGCTATGTTCTTCGAGAACCGTATCATCGGTAACAGTCAGCTCCTAAAAGAAAAAAAACAACATAATATTTAGACATTCCGACGAAAAACAAAGAGGAAATTCCTATTACGAAAACACAAGTTTGGCAGGTGCTTTACGAGTAAACAATTCTCCTAAATTCCTATTTAAACTTTCTCACGCCCACAAGCATAACATAAATAGAGGCGTCTGCTTCGTGTTAGCTCATCGATATTCAATTAATATCAACAAAACAAGACTTTCGGCACGTAATTAACTTTGATTAAATACAAAAACGTCCGCTCATCACAAATATAGCGATGGAAGGTCAAACGAGGTCAAAGGTTCGCTCTTTATTTAGACGAAGGTGACATCTCTGTTTTTGTGTTAGACTTTACTAATATAAAATAACAAGCTTTCTTTCTAATATAAGAGAAAATCAACTATGAAAATATATTTTGTTTAAGCTTAAAATTGAACGACACTTTTTAAATTTTTAACACAGAAGATAAAATCATTCATTCATTTAAAGAAAGAAATTGGAACGAAAATGTATCTGAAATTATGTTTTCGACACATAACGTAAATTGTTTCGTACGATTCAATAAACACTAAACGAACCATACCAAAAACATTGATTTACACATAAAACTTATTGGCTATATTGAAAGAAATAGTATTATTGCTGAGTTGTTGATAAACATGTCTTCGTAGCGACTTAGCGAGAGAGCAAGTTCAGTGAAACTTTCGAGAAACAATGAGGGAAGTTTAAGTTACTTTGGTAACCGGGAGGAGGAAACGGGGAGGTTAGTCAAAACTTTGACATCGCGGACGCACCAACTTCGCTACTCGTTAATTCGCAGTATAAATTTGTTTAACGTCTTAACTTTTTAACAGTAATTACATAGAGTTTGAGATAAATTGAAGTACTTTGGATTTCTGGCAGAAATCTGATCATGTTGATAGGCTGCTGCCATACCTTTTTTTTTCTTTGTAACGGGGGAGATAATTTCACAATCGATGTATTGAAATAGTGATATCGACATTCAATGCACTTTAGATGCGAAGTCTAAGATATTGCATAAAGCTGTTTAAATCACTCAACGGAGAACTAAAGACGACCTTTGCAAATATATAATTTCATATGCTTTGAATAGAAATGTAATTAGGCGCACATTTAGCGATAAAAATATCTTTACATGTCTCTCTAAAACTTAAAGTTCTTCAGACAGCGTTATGGTACAAAAGACTATTAACGTTGAAAAGTTTTTGAATGAATCTTCAGAAAGATGAAATCAAAACAAGAAAGGTTTTATAAAGGCAATACAAGTTTGCGGATTTAGTGGAGAGGGTGCTTGGGGTCGAGACACCTCAGACTCCGACAACGTAAACAAGTAATAGATTATACCTTACGGGACAAAATTTATGCACTACTAACTACTAGCTAACAAAGTTCATACATTATCATACAAAGTAAGGAAACGACCGCATAACAAAAGAACATGTAGAGAACATCTGCAATGTATTTTAAATCAGCATAAATAACAACTAATACATATTAACAGCACGATATAAAAACGCATTTCTTGGTATTGCTCAATACAAGAACGACATATTAATAACTCAAAACAGGCTTCGAACATTACATCCGTTACAATTCAACTTCAATTAAATTGCGGACAAAAACCAGTCAATGCTATAACTGGTTACCATTACACGTAGATAGTATTAAAAATGTTGATACATAATTGGAAAGTCGTTTAATACCGTTGCTGTCGTTAACTACTTTCTTATAATGCATAGAATACGCGGTGGGTTATGTACCCTTATAAATCTTGTATCGTTATCGATCTATTTGTAGGGCTGTAATAATAACAATCGGAATAATTGCAAGATTTCTTAATAATCTTTGCTTTAAATTTTCTGAGCAATTTTCAGGAGCAAGTTCTTGAAATGCAGAATTAAATATTTGAATACATTTCAACAACAACATGAACTATTCCAATAAGATAAAACAAATACAAATACAGAAGTTTCTAGTACATTTAATAATACCGAGAAAACTAGACAATCTCAAATGGCAGGAACGGTTGACAACCCTAGAGTGGATCACGTTCATACACGAAACTGGTTTCACTGAGAACTTCCCGTTCCAGAATTATGTTGTAGAATGTCTTTACAGTTAACTGAACACACCTTAATGCCTCCCCATCTAGATACAAGCCTCCCTAATGATATCAGAGAAAATAACGTCTCTATCTGGTAACGGGTGACCGCTGAATATAGGTATTGGGCAAAATAAGTGGATAGAATTGCTTCTATTCGAAGAATATTAAACCGATTCACCGAGCTAACTGCTTATTTAGTTGCATAAACTAAAATTTATATCTGGGAAATGATATCAATCATTTCATTTTTATCATTGAAAAGCTCTCTTCCTATAACTGCATCAATAGCATTTTAATTT
This sequence comes from Colias eurytheme, assembly GCF_061535395.1. Classification (NCBI taxonomy): domain Eukaryota; kingdom Metazoa; phylum Arthropoda; class Insecta; order Lepidoptera; family Pieridae; genus Colias; species Colias eurytheme. The sequence goes on along the minus strand of NC_142993.1, from coordinate 7,085,168 downwards.
AAATTATGCCTTCAATACAAATCTAATCAGAGGCTTTAGCAAACCCATTTCAACATTAAATCACAAGATAACATTCTATATGACTTTTGATAAAGGATCTTCCGACCCTTTCCCTTCCCGAAAATATTCTCGGTTCCGTGCATATCTAGGCCAAGTTTCCCCGTCATTTCATTTCCCCTGCTTTTAAGTATATATTTTATTTATGGCCTTTCATGTGTGCATTGTTAATATTAAATTTTAAGGAATAAGCGTTCTACGAATACTTCTCAAAGCGCTATAATAATATCAAAGTCCGCATATAAATCCAATCGTAAAATATAGAACATTTTCCACCAGAATAAAGCCAATACTTTAAAGGTTTTAAAGAACGTGCGGTGTGAAAGCAAAATTTTATACTTAAAAGTCTTCACGCTCCTTTGATTAAAAGGAGAATTTCCTGTACGGATTGAAATTGATCTTAGTCGATACCGAACCACAACGTCCGCCCATCGACTTGAACCTTCCTCAACCGCATGAAATAAAAACCTTATGATTCTTACGCGACCCTCAGCTGTCATCAAAGCTATTGTTGTTGTGATGTTATTCCGAAATCCGAGAAATGGATATTTAACAACCCACACAAAATAGTAACTTTATATTACTTTTCTAATTCTTCCAGCATGGAGAGGCAATCAATGATTGAAATAGTCTACGCTATAATTTAATAAGTTTAGAGCTATCAGTTCTTGTTTTACCTTACTTCATTGCTTACATTAAGGTCCTTAAAACTATAAACATATGCACCACTTACGCCTGTATGCTCATTGACGCCCACAATAACAGCTGTGTACCACTGTGTGGCGCCAGCGACTCTGTACACCTGGGCTCGACATCCCCCGAGCACGGAGGGAGTCGTGGTCAGGATCCTCTGCCCATCCTGGACGGTTCGCCACTCCGCTGCTTCGCTCGACAGAGCTGACAACGTTGTGGCGTCCAATCCAGCTTCTGAACCCGCCAGACGAGCGTCCCAATCCTGCAGAAACATTTATGTTGACAGATAGAAAGGAAAATCGTGTTGGTTATTATAGAACTTATAGGTAACTCTAGTATTGCATTGTTGGCTTTGTCTTCGCTTGGATTAGCATAATAACTCTTAAAATGTTAAAATATTATAAAATAATGCCTACTTGGAACCGAGGCCAGCAGCTAGTTTGATATAATAATTGAATAAAGTAGGGGAGACCGAGGGGAGTTGAAACAATTTTCACGTTTTGTTTGATATAACTCATACTATTATCAGAAATCTGATGGTACTGGTATCAATCGATAGGTTATTCTATACACTTCCGAATGGTTAGCATAAATAAACGGTAAGCGTTAAAGATGGTGGTTAAAAATTGACTTAATCGTAACAAGTCAACTTGTTTCAATTCCCCTCATACCGAGGTAAGATGAAACAGAGGTCGAGGAGAGTTGAAACATAATGATTAATTTGGGGAGTAATAGGAGCTGCAAAATAAAAATGATGATTTAATTCAAAGGTTTTATATAAAACTTATATTTTCAAGTAATCAACGACTTTTATAAGTAATATTTTAATGACATTTCAGTCAAGTAGGTCTAATACAAAAAATAAACACCTAAATAACCAAAAATTAACATGCGTAACATCAATTATAATCAGTCAAATCAACAAAATGTTTTACATTTTTATAAAACTAAATCTTTGACATAAAATAGTTAATAATCACTCGTTTTTTAAGTATGTATTACAATCAGTTCATACTAAAAACTATTTAAGGAACAATAATCTACAAAATGTCAAAGACAAAGTTCTCCACCAGCACAAGTTTCATGAGCCCACAATTGGCATTTCAGACATTGAGCCCACTTTTCTTTGGATCTGTTATTTGAATATGATTCCATACAGCAAATACAGCAGGATTCCTCTTCTTCTTCATCACTATCTTCGTTTCTTGACAACCTTAACCTTTTTAGTTTTACAGCCTGGTTTTAAACTTATTCTTGCTTTAGTTCATCCAGTAGGCATGCTTAAATAAATAAACACATTAAATCAACAATAAAATCCGATAATCTTCGTACTTTTTAGCTAAAATCAGATATTAAATTGAAAACAAGGAGAGTTGAAACAGTCTGTTTCAAATCACCTCGGTGAGAAAAAACCTCCCAATTTTTATTCAAATCACGACCAAGCAGTAAATACACAGAAATCAAATTTACCAAGTATATTTCAAGAATCAATAGATAATAAGTTTTTAAAACGTATACTATAACTCAACCCAAAAAACAATACCAATATTAAAGTACGAGCATCGTAAAAAATCATGAAATACTTACTTTTTACGATTTTCGGCACATGTCATTCAGAACTACACAACTGCACAACTGACGTCATCGGCATGAACTGACGCGATAGCTGGTGGAGGGAGTTGGTTAAAAAAGACGTTGCCAGATCGCTAACAGTTTTAAGTTCGGAGAAATCGAGACTGTTTCAACTCACCTTTGTTTCAAAACCCCTCGGTCTCCCCTATAAAAGACGAGAGATATCTTTGTCAAAGCTTACTTGTAATAAAAACTCAGTCTTAAATTACGAGAAAATTTATCTTCGTTTGATCGTTAAGAATGTTTAATTACTTCCGCATAATGAGCTTTATCATTTCAGTGTAATTAGAAATATAATTCGATAAAATTAAAAATGTGACAGTATTAAATAAGAATAAAAGTAAAAAAACCTAAAAGTTTTACATCGTTATTGAGACTGCAAACCGTGACTGAACGAAATATGTACTTGTGATTAAATTGTACATTTCATGATTGTTGTACCATAAAAGTTTAATTTAATACTTCAATTAAGAGTATACGACAAAAAAATACCGTGCGAATTTAAACAATTAACCATATTATCTAACAAATGGTTGATCCACATGCCATACCTATATCAATCAAGCGGAATTGCAAACACGAGGAAACTACACAATAATACTGATTTACACGTGCATAACATATTATACATATTCAGGTTACTTGTTAAATATCAATAGAAATGTTTGACAGATAGAGCAATTAAAAAAGAGAGTCGTTAAAACGTTAGCGATGCTCTGAATGACATGTTTATTGGTCTGTGACCTATTTTATTGGATACGCTGCAGAGTATTATCACCACAGAACAGTAAAGTAGATAGAAGTGTGATGTGGGCGTGGCCCACGTGTCAATGATAAGTTTAGATCACCTTACTTGCTCTCAGTTGTGCGCAGAAAAATATTCGAGTCGGTTGTCAGCTGTCAAACCTTTTTTCCATATTTATTCATTAATTATGACGTGTTGTTCGGTATAAAGAGTGCAAAAATGATAGCAGACGAAATAATATCAGCAATGAAGGCATTTCATACCGTCGGTAAGTCTTATTTTAATTTATTTTAATTATATTTTATGTTATAACTTCGCTTGTCGTAATTTGTCAAAATTGTATACAAATATCTAGTCAAAATCAACCTTAATCCATAAGAAATTAGTACTATTATAGATTGAACAGCAAACAAGACTTTCTGGAATATTATTGCAATAAACAAACGAATGTCGCTTTAGTGATGCTTGTGGTGCATATCGACAGTATCGATACTTTAGAAAAGACAAACATTATAAATATTAAATTTTATTTTATTTTTCCTTAGCTTTCATTTGTCTAATTTATTTATAGATTTCCCAAAGAGGCTAATTTAAAAGAGAAATGGATAAATGCAACGTGACGAGTTAACTGGATGCCGAACAGTACTAAGCGGTCTAACAAAGGCCACCGATACATCAAACCTACAGCAGTTCCAAGATTTAAAATAATGCATATTTTCTGTTTGTATTTTGTAAATATAGATTTATACTATTCTATTCCGTTTTTTATTTAATAATAATAATATAAAAAGACGTACTTAGTAGTAATAAACATACTCCAAAATGTGACGCATTATACTATACTCATATAAAAGAAAGAAAAAAAAATACACAAAAAATATTTATTTGTGAATTATCGATAACAAGGCTGACATCCCTCAGAGCATAGCATCAGATAAATATCAAGTTAATGTCATTAATGTTGAGTGACACAAATTTCAACCTTATCTCTATGTGTTGCGTTTCAAATTTATATCTATCGAAAACTAACGCCCTCTGTTGTGGAGTAGCTGAATGTTTTCGAATTTGGAATTTCTGTGCAATGAGAAACAAAACAGCTAATATACCTAGGGATGTTATACTAAAATAAACCGTAACATGGTGCGTTAGGGTACATATTGAAATGCTGAATTTATAACCTAAGTCAGTTTTTACTCAAATTAAGCTGTCCAATCAAAGGCATAGTTTACTTGTAGTGTACTGTATAACTATCGGTTTAAATGTGTGGGTTTGGCGACACTGGTTTTCATACTAATTAGACATTACAGCACTTCTATATGTTTTTACTGTTCTGTGATTATCACATTTGATGTTGATATAAACGTTCTTAGACAAGATTGTTTTGAGATGAATCATATGAATGAAATTAAATTATTTCTATGAACATAAATAATTTGAAAACTCATTTCTTCGTTCCACACATCGTCCACATACAATTTAAAACAAAAGTGTTATTCCATTTCCAGTATGCTGCAAGCTAGAAACGGAAAACAAAACGTAATCCAGATCCTTAACAAAGGAAAAATAAACGTACGCATTCCTCACACTGACTCATTGTATACCATTTTTATAAGATAGCCGAGTCCCAAGCAGCTCGCGCTTAAAACATATTTATGTCAATGTTATCGCACACACGCACACCTGCGCCTGTGTGGCCGGCGACATAGATATCCGGTGTACGTAGTGCGTTGAACCTCCCCCCCTCCCCCACTTGCATCTGACAGCTGCCGCTATTGGATGCGGTGAGAGCGCCTTACGCATAAAAAGATGCATGATTCATGATGCGAGCAATGGTAACAATTCTAATTGTCCTATTTATGGCATTATAATTGACAGCGTTGTTACACGATCCAGCTAGTACTTGGAATATGGCTTGTAATACTTAGTTTTATGCGCTGTTTGCTAGGCTGGTTCCTAGTGTAGGATAATGACAGTCGCTTGCAACAAATATACAGAATAAACGAGTACTTAACAGATTAAAATGCCATCTGATAAGTGTAATACACTTTTCTTTTCATTTCTCTTGGCAATTTCGTCGACATAAATTTTTATCTTTTACATGGTACCTGCGTTTAATGGTAAGTATAATTTTTATAAAAACATAATATACAGTTAAACGAATTGTGCATAGATCTATATTGTAACACACATTTACTGGTTGTATAAGAATGTGATTTCCATACTTATTTATAGATAATGAGATTATACAGTTGATTATGTTCGCTCATTACTAGCGAACAATGGTATGCGAAGTGATTAACATAAACTTAGAATTACAATGGCTAAACTATTTTTATTGTCACGCGCAATTTTGATACAATGGCCATAATAGCGAACAATAAAGGGGCAATAAATCGTTCTCATAAAGTAAAACAATAACATAAGAGTCGTGCCCTTAATACTTTTTCACGGCCAAGCCGTTTTCACTGTGTAAGTTGAGATTACGAATAGCTAGTTCGCTGGAGTCACGCTCTGATGGTCCCCTTACTTGGTGACTCAGCAATGATTGCGCAACGCGGCTCGAAACATTGTTTATTTTGTTCGGTTACTCTTACTTCGTGAGATTACCTAGTGATTAATTCGTCTCGAGAGAACGGGTTGTGAGGGATTAATAATATACCTTCGATCGGGTTGGGTACTTATGTGTAATACGATACATCAAATTGGACTTATTCGAATGGTATTTTCCAGTAATTTCGTGATTAAATGTGTTTATAATATCTCAAGAATTTTTTGTCATGAAACATTATATAAAAACAGATTAATGATAATTATTAATTAACGTTTATTTGATAAACGTTTATTAACGTGAAGCTACGTTAACCATGTTTTAACTAGAAGAATCTGCAATTTTTTCCTAAAAAAAAACAGTTAATCTACAACAGTAACTCTACGGTAGAGATGATAGGTAGAGGCTCTACCTATCCTTAACTATTCAATATTTACACTTTATTCACAGTTTACTTCGCAAACAAAACACCCCATACTATAACACCCCAAATGTAGCATATTTCACATATACGCAGTGTAACCAGGAAGGCATTACTGCTGGCACACATTCGCTCCCGCGGCTCTCATTCAATTTCCTGCCAATCCCTAACTTTGTTCTGTAGTCGTGATACGACTGGCAATACGGAATTTTGTATTATCTTGAATATACACGTACTGTGTAGTGACAGTGGTTAACGTATCTTTGTAAATTTATTGCTAGCAAGTAGCAACGTCCAGTCACTTTTGGTTTGTTATATAATATTATAGGAAGAATATCTATACTAATATTATAAAGAGGAAAGGTTTGTATGTATGTATGTATGGTTTTCACGCATACAGTACTGGACCGATTTTGATGAAATTTGGCAAAGATAATCTTTAGACCCTGAGAAAGAACATAGGCTACCTTTTATTGTGAAATATGTACCACGGGCGAAGCCGGAGCGGACCGCTAGTAGCATATAAATTATACGTAACATTTTTACTTATTTTTATATAAAATAGACAGATAATTCAAAATAGTTATAAATCCTATATTTGATAACAATTTCATATATAAATCCATCTCAAACAGTTTCATAAATTTCAGTCTGTTTCCAATAAACTTCATGTCAATGTTTGTTCTATTGTGTAAATAAAAACCAATAAATTTAATACAAACGGTTTCATAACCTCTAAACCACCGTTATTGTAGATTTTCACGTTTATTCAATTTCAAAGTGACACTTGATTGATAACGGCAAAACATTTATATATCTATTGGTAGCGTAGTTGGGTATCTATGCAAGATTTCCCCACTAAAAAAAAAAAAAAAAAAAAAAGGTACCTACTTCTATAATTACGACCCTATTTCCTAATCACGGAGCTTGCTTAACTGAAGAATTAATCAAGAGACAATGATCTGAATAAAACAAATATTTCCAGAGATAAAAGCCTTATTAAGCATTCATAAATAGAACCAGGAGTTGTTTTAAATTCCAGTAAGTACGTAAAATATCATTTACTAACTTCGACTCAATAATTTAATATCAAAACATCAATACAATACATATTAATCATAATTTCCCAACAATTATCCACATGACAGTCAACAAGCATTAAAAATTAAAATGTATTATTACACAGAAACCTTTGAACTGATTGTGTAATATTTCCGCTCCCTTGAGCAGCTAATCCACCTTAATACCTATCACGTGCTTATGTTACATTACTTTCTTATATTTACTTCGCAATAGGCTTTATATAATTTCAAGTGTCCGTTTTAAACGCGTATTGTTTGCAAATTAATCGATTTACAATGCATAAATTAGAATATAAAAATACATAACAGATCTATTGTTTAATATATACTGCAGTATGTTCAATTGTTTCTTTATAACTAATTACGTAAGTAACGTAATTTGATACTTGCAAATTCATCTTATTGAATTACAACATTCTAGGCACATTATTCAAATGGTGTTTTAAATCTATCTACGTCAATTCACCAACTGAATTGCTTTCGTGCAAATTCTCACATCTTTGAAACGCTCTCAGATAAATTGCTTTACCGATACATTTGTTACTTAAATCCCGATCATGGCCAAGGTTAAATACTTTCGAGATTCAGAAACATTCAAGTCGTGAAAACGTAATGTATTTTTATTTTAAACATTGTAAGTGGGCGCCGTCGTGTCTATACAATAATGTATTTTATGACGATTCAAAAGATTATTTGCTTTTATATCTTTTAACAAATAAGGACCAGTATATCAATTATCTTATTCAACATTTAATACAAAACAAAGCATTCAAAAGTTTCTGATACATATATCGTATCTATTAATATTACAAGATAATACTTATTGAAGTAAATGATAGAGGAAACATTCATATTTTATCCATTTATTCCTCTTCATTCTCAATAACAATCAGCAATAAATCGTATAAACGCTACCTGCAGTAAGCTCCCTAAACAATACCATGTATTTATGTGTATCCAGTAATATACTTTTATTAGGCACGGTAAACAACCCGAAGCACAATCTATAGTTACATTGTGGTTTGTGCAGGTCAACAATTTGTGTTTAGTTGGAACTTACACTAACTTCATTGTACAAGATCGATCCCCTGGGGCCGTGTACACAAAAGATAAATGAGAACTCTAAGAAGCCACATTTATTTTCCCTTTATTCTTTCACAACAGATAAAAATATTATTAAATCATCTGAATATTGCATTTTTAATAACGTTTCCTCTATTTATACGCTATCTGATTTCACTTAAACAAATACACGAGTGAGGAAATATTTGCTCGCAAACACGGCATATCACGTAACATGTAGGTACTCATATTAGCTCGATACGTTATTATTGTGTCTTTGTGTGAACTTTATAAAGTTGTGATTCACGAATCCGAAGTATGAACTGAATAGTATTGTCAACAGCGAACTTCACGTTTTGTTACACAATACAATTACACTCCATGAACATTTCAAACACAAAAAGAAAGTAGCGAACGTCCCGTCCTAAAAATAGTTCCTTTAAAGCTGCATAACAGAGTCGTAAAACAAAGCAAAACGCTGTATATTATGCGAGCGTTCGTAGCCAAGTTTTCAAGTTAACAAAAGGTTTTAAAACGAGACAATGCACTCATGCCTATCCATCATGCGAGATGGAACGTCTGGGATGGCACTCCGCTCGCAACTAGGTATCAGGCTGACGGAAGAAAACGCAAACACGTCGACTGAGACCGAGGGGCATAAATTGGGCTTTTGTGCTCAACTGAACGTCATTTATGTACACAGAGACTATATAATAGAGCCCGGAACGGCTACCGGTCTTCGCATCTACGTATGATCATATTTCACGAGATTGTTGCGACGTTGATTAATATTCAGAGGTTCGTTTGAACACAACGCAATTGTTTGGCGAAAAATGTTTATGATGTAGCACATCATTAGCTTCTATTACCCGACTGCGAAAGCAGAAGTATTATTTATCCTCTTATATACAATAAGAGATATAGTAAATAGCTCAGAAGGTTATAGATTAATAATAAATAACTCATACCGATGAAAACTAAACGGAGATGAAAATTTAATAAAAAGTAGTTATCCAACATTGACACTCACTACAAATTAAAGTGTAATATAAATTACAAACACCTATTCCAATTCCGTACATTCGCGTAATGTTTGCTAAGTGTTAACTCAAACGAAATTCCTTCTAAAGCCACCCTCCTCCCCTTTCATCCTCTTCAAAGTTCAAATACGGAAACATCCACGAATGTCGTAATATACTTATAAAATCATTCCTTATTATATTACAAAAAGTGTTATGATGAAATCTTGAAAGGCATCGCAATTCGCAAATTATGTTGGCGTTTGCCATCTTTTGTCGAGATGTTTATATTTAGAGGCCAATTATGGAAAATACATTTTTATAGCTAACGCTCACACGACTTACATCAGATAAATGGAATATGTTTCCAAATACGATAGTTATTCAACGTTAATAAATAATAATTCAATCAAAAACAGAAGCTAGGTTGTTGACTCTGAAACTAAAAACATTTTCTCATTTATCTTTTAAAATCATACAATAGAATGGCAAAATATATCTAAATACTAACAATAAAGCAATAAATAACTCCCACGTAAACCAGTTATCGTCTGCAAATCGTATTCTTACCAGCTACCCACTTTCATCGCCAATTGATCTTTTTTAATTAAGCGTAAAAGATACGCTTAAATGGCTTTAAAATTCTCTTTTTGGCAAAACCATTTATTCGAAAGTAGATCTAAGATCGTTTTTAGGAAGGCTTAAGAAACTCGAGACATGAATTTCACTGAAATATGTACTTGAAATTGTAACGAGATTCTGCTATCAATTTGATATTTTTATTTATTGACGTTCCGCTGAAAAAGTAAAGCTCTTACCTTAACAGCGAATTATGTATAAAATAATTTTTATTTGAAATACTCGATCTTTGGTAAAAATATATTTTAAGGTAAGTACTCTTATAATGTTTAAATATACAAAAAGCAACAATATTTTACGAAGATATCAGAATTGTGTCTAAAAATAAAATAAGTTATTTATAAAATATAAAGATTGTATGTACTTGTATCTCGTTATGTATAAACTGTTTATTAACCCCAAATTGTTATTCTTAATTAATGCTATTATTATCTTGTGCTGAATACACACAATGTAGATAATACTGGAGTCATTATCAACAAGACGTCGAGAGCATAAAGGTATCCTGTCAAAGCATTCTATGTAATGTCTCACACATGATACCACCCTTTCATTAGGGTTACCTTCCATGAAATCAAATTATTTTGGATCAAATAACAGCAATAATTAGCAATGACTAATATGCACGGAAAATTAAGCAACGTTCTGGTTTGCTATTGTGCGATTCACTTATAATTCAAATTGCATAACTATACTGCATAACATAACATTTTAAAATGCCAATTTAAAAACCAATGTAATAAAAACCTATATACAATGGACGACGAAACTTCAATTTATTTGTAAACTATCCTTGAAATATTTGTATATATCTTTCCGAAAGGGTAGCAACCCTAGCCACCCCCGGGAGGCGGCCCGGACGAGCTAACTGAAGCAAAATTTTACTCGTTTAAGTTCTGCGGTTACTCTTGATACATGTCTGTGGCGGTTACAGTTTCTCGTTTGCGTGCAAAGCCGGTGCAAACTTCGAGAACTTTCATTACCACTTGGCTAATTGAGTTTTATATAAACGCATGCGTCACACAAATTACATAGAAAGCGTATTAGACGCTTGCATCTCCAACCATAATAATTATGATTTAAATTAAAGCTGTACGTTAGGATAAACTTATTAGCGGTAACTTAATAAGCCATCTGAAAATTAAACTTTATTACATTTCAAAATTGCGTCGGAAGTATGTATTATGAAATGATTCTAAAAACATTCCCTGTCAATATCTTGTTAACCTTTGTAACCACGATTTCAATTACGAACACTTCAATAAATTTCGGAACGTACAAAAGTAAATTGCGTAACGTTCAATCAATCATTGGTTGAGCAGGAGCGGCCGGGATACCCGAAAATAGCGACACCACACCACCTGGCAGAATATGTATATAATAAAGGGGAGGCAGGGTGTGGAGGCGCGGAAAATCAATAAAGCGGGCGGCGAGCATCAAAACATACCGCTCCCTACCACCGGCGTCCCCCCTTTCCGCCCGTCTCCCGGGGAAACCCTCCCTTGTTTGGCAGACACCGTCCTTGATCTACCCACTACGCCCGGGCACAACTTCGGATAAACATTTGAATAGCCACAAGAAAATTGGGTCGGTTATGCGTTTAACTACGCGGTTACCCTTTTTATCTAAGATAACATACGAGATAGAGAATATAACGCAGATTCACGATGTTCATAACCGCGTCATTCCGTTCGTTTTAGCTCATATTTTTAATAAGTACAATAAACAAATGAAATAATTAACAAATATTCCTCGTTAATTGTTGAGAGATATAACTTCTAGGTTAAAAATATAAGACTGTAAAGAGTAAAACTTCTAATTTTACCTCATTGTTAAAAACATACAAAAACGGATAGGGAAAAAGAAGCACAGTATTGGTTAAACAACAACCCATTCATTTAATTTCTGTATTAATAATATTAACTTCGATTATAGCCCAATTTATTCCCAATTGGGATACAGATTAAAAACATGTGCTCTGTTTGTACAAATAAAGTTCAAAAATGAATTTATACAGATGTTCTGAGTACAAATAAAAAAACCATCACACTGAAAAGTCGAATACGAGTACGGTGAAACAATTTCGAAAAATTCACTTCCAAAGCCGCTTAGAAAGGGGATAAAAGTTTGCTGGAAACCTTTTTTAAGCTCATTAAAACGAGTTCTAGGTAGATGTTTTGAAAATACCATCGCAATTATTTTTGATGGGACAAGCAATTGAGAGGGTTAAAAGGGGATTATAGTTTGTATGAAACAAGTATCTTTCTTTTTGAAGATTGCGTGAAATTATATTTACCTGCTATAGATATAATGTGGTATTGAAGTAAATGTATTAATGTTTTGTTCTGATGTTAAATCCTTCTATATTCTCAAACAAATGATCAGTTTCTGATGTTCAAAAAACCTATATTTTGCCTATACTAACATATCCCTACTCTTTGGCTTGCAACAACATAGATTCAAAAGGGTTTATAATTTCTGCAATAATACCATTAAATACCGATCAAAATGCCATCAAATCATTAATCAAACAAACCAACAATGACTCAGTGAATACGGGAAACAGTTAAAGAAATAACGTACCTAAATTAACTAAATATACGTGATTCATCCAAATTCTTGTTAGAATTTATGTACACGGTAACAGCGTACGTGTTGTAAATATTGATTTATGTAAAGTTCTCAACATTGTTATACGGCTCGCAATTATATGCAAGAAAGCATCTTTGCGGAAATTTCCATAGTGTAAACTGCGCATACTATCGCCATCTAGCGGCGAACGGCGGAAAGTAGACTTAAACTTGGGTGAATGTTTTATTACTTTGTATTGTAACTATTAGGTTATTATAACTATTTACCTGATATGGTTGCAGGTTTGCATAATCAAGATATTGTAGCTGCTTGTCATGTAAAAACTCTACAGGCTGTGCGTCAGCTTGCAAAATTACTTCCGCAGTCAACGGAGTAAAGGTCTGAAACAAAAGTTCGAACATTAATAAGCAAATAGAGAAGAAGAAAACATAACCACTGTATTTTATCGTATTAAGTTAATGCTATAATAATAATCAAGATTAAAACAAAACATACATATTCAGTAACTTCACATGAAAACGAAAATTATACACATAATTTCGGATAGAAAAACTAAATTTAAAAACTATACCAATTTGGTTTAAAATATTTCATACCAATTTGAATACAATAGCTCAGTGTCTATTATTTTAAACTATTACTGCAAAGTTGTTTATGTTATAAAGTGTAACACTGAAATCTGAATACAAAGTTAGCGAATCTATTTTGAGTCCTGGGTGAATGCACTATAATTGGGTGTATTTATCATAATATAATTTTACATTCACGTACCTACATTAAAAGTTAAAAACAACATATATTTATTAGCTTGAGAACTGTATTAAACAAGTTTTTAATTTTATGAAAAATACTAAAATAATATTGATTTGAAATAATCAAAAAATATAACATTGCTCTGTCTTTTCCGATACATATATCAGGCCTCACCAATTATGGATTAATTATCTATACTAATATTATAAAGAGGAAAGGTTTGTAATTATGTATGTATGTATGTATGGTTTTCACGCATGAACTACTGGACCGACTTTGATGAAATTTGGCACAGACAATCTTTAGACCCTGAGAAAGAACATAGGCTACCTTTTATTGTGAAATATGTACCACGGGCGAAGCCGGGGCGGACCGCTAGTTATCTTATACATTTATTGATAACCCATATAACTATAATGATATACAGAAAGAAACAGAAACAGTGTAACAATTTCATAATGGTTATTTAATATATTTTATTAGTTACACAAAATTCGTGCAAGCCAAGAAAACGTGATCAGCATAAAAAATAGGTCTGCCGAGGTTCTTGAGCCTCGTGAGTGCATACATGAATACTGGTCTAAATACACAATATTTTAAATTCAAGTGCATTAGGCATGCAGTACATACACATAATTAATTGATAGAGGAGATATGCGGGCCTACAGTAATGATGTCAAGGTTCATAACTCATTAGAGTAAGTACTTTGTTAAATACATATTCATATCTTTAAGAATTACCAGCTAAATACGAGATTTCGTGCTTAGAATTATTTATTTTAAGATATCTAATAGTGTTCTATTTTTTCACTTACTTTAAACATAGACAACAATAGATGAAACTTCAGAATTAGAATTCTTTAGAAATAGTTATTTACTTATTTATCTTAAACGTGAACAAACGACATAACTAATTAAGGTTACAAAATGTTGCATCCTAAATCTTTCTTGTTTTAATCAATCTTTAATTTTCCATTGTAACCGGCGTTGATATACGGTTACGTAGGCATCTTACTTATGATACGATTTCACATAAAATAGTACGGACAATTCGAATATAGTACTACTAACGCCATCTTTTATCAATGTTGCGAACCAAGGAAAAAGTACAGAATTGCATTGCTGTGTAAACTAGTTTACAACTTCAACATTTTATTTCTATGATAATAAAATATAATCTTACCAGAGCTGGCCATTTAACTTCTTTATTGTCTACTTTTCTAGGCGCCCACACTAAAGTTCTTTCAACTAAAAACACACGAAACGTCCTACGCGAGTACACCGCTACCCATTCCCGACGTTGCCAGTCAACGCCATCATATTCCACTAAAACCTGTAACAAATGAAAATAATTTTAAATTAAAAATTAATGTACGCAATGACACAATGAAAGTTCCAATACAATTCATGACTGCAGGATTAAAAAATAAACACAAAAAATCTCTAAATCTTTATTAGCGCCATCTTGCGTCGAGTAGCTAAACTAAATCCATCTGTACGAAGTGACTGTTTACGTAAATGGTTTTATTATAAAGAGCGATAGATGGCGTTACATGTATTTTAACACTGCAAAACCCCGCCCAAATCACGATTCGTTTAACTATTAGCTGTGTCCAATCTCAAGGTTACATCCATATGAGTAAAAGAGATAAAACATATCATAAAAAGAGAAAAGAACAATAACAAAATATCAAGTACTTTGGATACCTATTGAAGTTTATAGTTTACGGAATGCACTTCGAAGTATTGCCAAGTATTTATAGGTTTCTGTTACAATTAATCGCCGATATTTGTTATTTTACTCATTTGTTTATATATCATTCGGCATACAAATATTTTACAAGAAATATAAAAATGCGAATAGGTAAGTACTCTGTAGTAAAGTACTGCTTTACATTTGAGAAATTGCACACGTTTAATTCCTCTAAAAAATCTGTCTAATAGCTATTAGGCAGATGGGATTTCTCAATCATACCTATTCAATGCACCCGGCAATAATATTTAAATCAGAATTTGTGCAATTACGTATTCTGAATGTTGGAATTTGATTATATGTATTTATTTAATACTTTTTAATTCTAAGTACAAATGAGATCATAATAATTATAAAGTAACTACATATATCTTTAATATTTATTAGATTAATTTGTTTACGGTTTACGTTTTCACCTTCGTTATTTCATGCGAAAGAAGGTTGACATAATTTCAACATGACTTCAAAGAATTCGTGCTCTAAATAATAAGTGAATTAAAAATATAAACATACAGTAGCAGGTCAGTGGGCGTTCAATAATTATCAACTCAATCACAGAAATACTTAATGACTACTCACGCTTGACCTCAAGGCAGTCTTAGCACGTAATGATGTTTTCAATGTCACTGGAAACTTATAGATTCTTATTTGATATCTAAGGTTTACACTTTTTACATAAAATAATCGTATTCAATGATGAATAAATATTATACGTTCATATGATGATTGTTCCTTTAACTCCTCGAGGAGCATAGGGCCTCAGTAAACTTTTTCCAGTCACGTCGATTTTAGGCTTTTGCTTTGACTTCTTGCCATACGTTCATATACTTATGGCATAATGTGTATGATTGTTGGCCCTTGCCCCTTACACACGCGTAGGTATCAGTATATATAGGGGTTTAAATATATACCTATCCGTTATTCTCTCCTTATTCCTAGTATGTATATTATAAAACCGCAGGAACCTTGTAAAGAAACAGTTTGTAAAACCTTGACTATAATTACTAGACAGTTTTATTGATATAAGATGATTTATTATCTTTTAATCCCTATACACTAAATAGTTATATATCTACAGATAACAAATTTAATGTTATTTCATAATTTAATGAAATAATAATCATCCAGAAATAGTTTTTGTTACCTCCAGCATGATAATATGGCATGTGTGTTATTTTGCAGAACATTTATAGCAAGAGTCCAAGGATACCTTTGTCAATTACATTGTTGTGTACAAGTGGATCTCATATATAATTATAATAATCCCGTTTAACAAGATAATGCATTTAAAATATACAAATAATAGACTGGAATTATAGAACAATATTATCGCAACGTTATGACGTTAGGTAACTTTCCATGTTTTCAATCTTTATGGCCTTAGTATAGATGAATTTTAATTTATAGTGTAACTATACTCAATTATAGCTAAAATAGACTTGTAATTAATTAATTTAGTAACTATGTATTTACAATAAATAATAGTATTTTATGGATGTTACTACACATTGAATGCATATGCGTAATATATTCATATACGTAATATGTAATTGATTTAAACAGTGTTGATTCCTGCATGGTCACCATACTTAATAGAATACTTTTTTTAACACTTAATAATCGATTACATTAAAAGGCTGTAAAAAACAACTACAAAAATATTTATTATACATTTTTAAACTCCAAAAAAGGCACAACCCACAACAAATTAATAAAGAATTCGTAAACAATGACTGCGAACTTTTATTTAGTCCACGTTATAACTGTTGCTGGGCGCTGGCCCAGTTCGCTGAAGCCCTACCGTGTGACCTTGTCACCGTATCCGAAGAACAATATTCATTACATGCAATGTGCACATTGAGATGCTTGAGTATTGCTTTAGCTATGCTGTGAACTCATGGGATGAAGTATGTTATGAATGCATGCAGTTTACCTTATTAAATAAGGCCGTGCACATGATGCAAGTAGCTGTGTGTTTTATTGTGTGTTATTATTTTAATTGTCATTGACTTAAGTATTACATAATAATAATAACGAGGCGGATAAAAATGGTCTTCATCTCTGCACCACTATAGCAAATAGAGCAAAAATATATTTTCGCGAAGAATCTATATTAAATGGAAGTTTTTTGGTATACAATTTGTTTATGAACACTTTTTGTATGACATAATACCTAAGCTCTCAAATAATAATTGAAGCATAAAAAATACGATGATACTAAACAAATAATATTATTAAACTAAACACGATTTTGGAAGAAAAAGTTTCACTACATAGATGAAACTATTTCTTCCAAAATTGTGTTTAGTTAAGACAATAAGCACTATTTTAGTATTTTCTAGTGTTTGCGATTTTACGTGAGTAATACACAGTTGCTACAAACGAAAATATGTAGCGGGAAGCGAACCCAACGTGGGTTAGACCACAATAAACCAGCATTAACCACTAGGTCAAATGGATTAATGACGTATGAGTTTGGACTATAATATATCCTACTACGCTCCCAGCAATGTTTGTTTGAAGGTTACTTCATTGCTAGGCAACTTCCCAACCACGCTGCAATGAAAACATAAATACCGCTTACGTTATCCTAACAAAATTGGCATTAAAATAACAGATCATGACGAGCACTTTCATTGTAACAGACGTTGGTACTGTTCCAAACCACGGACGTCTCTGATTGTACCTAGTTGAGTTCGAGCTAAAACACGCATGCACCTTGCCAAACCTCAGACTATGATCTTTCATCTTAGCACGAAGATATATCCCTAACTTTGTAGCGAAGATCTGAAGAATATTTGTAGACACTAATCCCAATATAAATTAATGTGAAAGTCTGTGCAAGACGAGCAGAATTAATCAATAAGATGGTCATAAATTATAAGTTATTTTTTTAAAACACTATACCCAAAACCACGGAGATACTACATGCGCACTGTATGTTCCATTAGTTATTTCAATACACATAAGACACTATGCTAATTAACGGCTCATAAACGTGTTATCATATTATGAAAACAATGCACGTGGAATATTAATATTGTTTTGATGGTTTTTGTACGTTTGGACTGTCAAAAATCAAAATACTCCCACTATGTGTTTCGTCAAGTTTTCTTGTTTAAAACGTCGTCATATTATTCAATTAACATTTCTGTGTACACCCTAGCAAATGCCCTAGCTCTACATATTTCTAAACCAACCTAAACCTTAAACCTCTGAAAACTTACGTCTCTAAAATTTTTTGAAATACAAAATAACAGAATGCGTCATACAGTCTAGGTATTGTAAACAAAAGAAGCCGTCTTGAGTCTCTCTAAATACCTTCTTTAACGTGGTTCAATTACTGCTCGGTTGTTCAGGGTTACAGTAATTTACTGCTCTATTTAACAAGAGGGATTACAATTAATGTTGAATAGCTTTAAATTTACAAAAAATATCAGTCTACGTGTCAAATATCTACTGCGAATTGTTCAATATAAATTGAAAGGTAAAATAACAGTTGGTAACAACCAAGTTGGTATAGAACGCTATAACTATGTTATTGCATGTGAATAATTTTGTTTCTTGGATATTTTAATGTACACGTTGGGCGCCATTAAGGTCAACGAAGTACATTAGACCCAAGATGAACATAATGTGTTTACTGTGTGTAATTTAGACCGTACAAGTTACAGGACTGTTTCTGTTACAAAGAGAATAAAGGTTCAACTTCCTGTAACGTGAGATTAAATGTTTCGGTCACCTAATTACATTTAACAAGCCAAATTATATAGGTACTTCAATTATTTGAGTTTCCTTGCTTATACGTAAAATATCTTATCTGAGAGAACCCGTTCTCATACAAGTTTTTAAACGGAATTAAATCGAGCTCGCTTTAGTTTTCAAGCAAAATAGCATTTACAAGATATTTCACACTTATATGCAATAAATTAAAATATTCCATACCTTTCTCGCTACTTTGCATTTCATTTTAATTTTCTAGTCTCTATCACGTATGATAGTATTTTTTATACTTTCCATTTTTATGTGATGTGTGAATGATGTTACATTTAAGATAATATAATCTACCTCATATTCACACATAACACTATAATCTATACGATTACTGCGCAATTCATCTGTGTAAGATGCATTTATCCTTAACGACGGCTAGCACCTGAACATTTTGATTAACTGACTACTTTTTAAACATTATGAAAGATAATTTTCATAAACTCAATCGTATTTAATTCATCCAGCAGCATTCGCAGAGCACGCGGGAAACAAGTTCCAATAATAGAAGCTGGGTACTTCAAGGTTGCGTAACTAGGCCAAACGCGGAACATTTCAACTGCGACCGGAGTAAAATCACTGAATACTTTCTTGCTATGAATATTTATAAGTACTGATTATAATAGTTATCTGCTGTGTAATAACGTGAATTTTTGTAACTTTCGCTACATTGAGGAATGTTAACGATCGTAAGATATTTTTGAGGATTGTTTTTATTCACATAAAGAGAGAATATATTTACATTTTGCTTTAAGGCAACTAAATTGATAATTCAACATATTAATTAAACCAAAAACTTTGATATCCTTCCCAGTTGTCACGTGGGATTTTATGAAGTCGTCAAAACCGTGAAAGGTCGCATTTCTAAGAAAATTTAAATGATGATAAGGGAATAATGGGAAGAAATAATTATGTAATTATACGCAGTGACATTTGTTTTCATTTTTATTCCAATTGTAATAAACGAATACTAATAGTTGATTTATTTAAATATGTATCACTACATAGTATAAAACCAAGTCGCTTTCTCTGTCCCTATGTCCCTACTCCCTATGTATGCTTAATTCTTTAAGCTAAGCAACAGATTTTGTATAGTATTATTTAATAGTAGAGTGATGTTTTAGTATATAATTTATTATATATTAGACAAAGCGGGCGAAGCCGGGGGCGGAAAGCTAGTTAAAAATATATTTGACCAAATGTTATCCGTGACGCAATAAATATGGGCATACGTAAAATCTCTTCATATTCTCCATTAGTAGATATTTTAAATTCTTATCATCTTTAATGTTCATATCAATTTGTCGGTCAAATTGTGATATTATAAGGTGTATCAACCATTAATTAACAACAACAAAAGGCTATGCACTTTAACTGCGTATTGCATCTACGGATATGTTATCAAACGAAACAAAGCCAATAAAGATAAGCAATATTTTTAAACAGCCGAACATTATCTTATGACGAATTGCTGATTACAATTTTAAATATCGTATGCAATTTTCATTCCCACATTTTCACATAACGGCATCGGGAATGACAACAATTCGAGGAGGACGCTTCACGCATTTTCCGCCGGGTTCAGTGGGTCAATGAACGCGAGGGGCGGACCAGTCGCGCGATCGGTTGCAAAACATCGTCGACGAACCTGCCCGCCGCGCCACTTCGCGTGACAGACTGCTTTCTATCTGTTTGTTCACAGAAGTTGATAACTTATTTGCGCTATTTAACAAATATCACGTAATAACTATAGTACTATTGTTGCTTTGAACGGAATTGTATAGCTGTACGTGAACGAATATAGTTTCTTTAATCGAACGTTCAATTGCCTAACAACGATGATAATAAGTGTGTTTCTTACGACTTGCGAGTATAATGCCCTTTTAGTTTTTACTGGATTTTTATGTGGATTGGAGAGGTTTTACATTAAGAAAGTAAGCTTAATTATAGAGCAATTCTATGTAACACAGAATTAAATTTAAATGATAATTTAATATCTATAAATTGTTTTGATCATATTGCTTCTATATCATGTAGCAGTATATTATGTACTATGGATCATAAATAATGCTAGACAGACAAATGTAACATGACGCTAGGTGTAACGAATTTCATCTCTCCGTTCCCACGAAGTACTCTAAATATAAACATTACGTATACCGGTACAATGTTACGCTTTTAGCGTTATATAATCCACATGTACTATAATTATATATTTGTACTAACGTAACATCCCATGACTGTAGCCACATATTTATTCATATGATCCTAATAAACGACAAGGATTTACTGTATTGATTCATGGATTAAATATAATTTATTCGTGCACCAGTCGACTTCATATTCTTTTTTATAGGAAACTCTATTATAATTTATCCGTCCATCCATCCGTTCTCCATCACCTGATTTGTTGAAAGCACACTAAATCAAATAAAATACATAATATGAAATATCATGTATTATTCTCAATTGTTCTAGCATGTTTCCCAAGGAATTAACAGAGGAAAAACGAGAATAGTATGTTAAATTAATGACTATACTAAATACTTTACTTTTTCTTCAATATAATGTACCAATTAAATATTTATTATAAATTTTAACAGTGAAAGCCACCCTCTATCCTTGACGCTCTCTTTTGAATAAATTACAAGTTGGAATTTGAGATTTCAGTATTGTATAGAAATTGTTACATAGCTTAAGGCACTGCTTTTTTATTTATAAAGGAAAAACGAGGAATTTGGTCTCTTGCTACAGAGACGAGTTAGGATTGAGCTGGAAAAAGAAATTTTTACTTAAATTACACTATGCACACACAATACAATACAAGATCAAAGATGCAATTTTTGTTAGTTATACCAGTACTATTAACTATGCTGTGGTTGTACTTTATAGTTATAGTATCCACCGTTAATAGAATTATACACAAGTATCTACACTGTACATTGTTTTATCATCCTAGAAGTTAAATGTAAAAAAGCAAGGATAGATAATTGCTTGCGAGACATTCAAATAACATTCGGCAGATCGATTAAATGACAGACGAGATAAATACATAACAAAATACTATTTTCCGTGAACTAAACAAAATAGCAACAGGAATGTCAATGTTCGTGTTGACCTTGTTTATGTAGCACGACCTTCAATCCATCCATATTCAATGAGCTATACTTCTAAAATACGTACCTTTATCAAAACAAACATACGTATCAATTACGCATATACCTACATAGTACGCGAATTCGTACTTCACCATGACTCGTATGCGGTGCGGTATCTATTTAGCAATGAATGACTTGACATCATTCCGCTAATGGCTGTGCGAATGTTTGCGTGTGCGCTAATATAGCCTAAATTATGGATGGAGATCATTAGAGATACATACAGAACTCTAATACTGAGTATAATTTTATATGCAGTATCCAATCTATGACTTGGGAGAGTTAATCACTACTAAAATATAAGAAAATGCACGAACGTTAGTTCTTATAAGTTAAAAAAACGACAGCTGGCTGGAATTTTTGCCAAAATTTTCATTTTATAAATTATCGTTGAAGACGCGAGCCGACACTAGTACATAATTTAATAAGTTTAATTGTATTTTCTTTGTATTATAAACGCTTTGAATATTTACATCTAAACTTCATGAATTCACAACATATTACATGTACATATGTATTATCTTTGAATAGTGTGTAGTCTTTATACATCTAGACCAGGGTTACATCGATCAGAATAGTTCAATTACCGGATCCGAATAATTCATTAACTTGACTAATTACCAGATAGACTCACAAAATGTATTGATTGCGATTGTAAATACAATATGTAACAGATAATTACTTGTAAACTAGACGAAGGTCAATTGTAAAATGTTCTATTTTGAAATAACACGTGTACTTAAATGCATACGATTTATATTATCGTTTTCCAAAGTTTTGTTCTTGTGAATTACCTGTAAGTTTAATATCGTTACTAAAATTTGTATTCGTATTCGGATTCGATTGTGTTACTCTTTTTGGTCATATAATTTTATAGCTACAATTAACATGAACACGAGAATTTCGTATTTAAATCGATTATGTTTTTGTATTCGAATATAGACTCCGTTATTCGTAAACATTAATTACGGACACCATATTCGACACAATGAGTAAGCATGTAAAACCTGAGTTGTATTTTCGTTCAAGAATCATTTGTGGGTGGAGGTCATTTGAACATCTGCTTCACTTGGTGGTGGGGTTAATATTAATGGTGAATGTATAAAATATTACAATTTAACGTATCTTTTGAGATTTTGAAAAAGATGATAGGAAATGCACTTAGGCTTAAGGATGGTTTGCAGCCAGTTTTAGCTATCAATTTGATATGCAAACTGAATGTATACTTTTATAGTTCACTAAAATTACAAAAGGAACAGACTCATGTAAGACTAGCGCCATAAATACAATCACATATAACATCAAAGCTTTTTATCAGAGCAAGCAAAGAGGCAGGTGAGCCACCTTATATTAAGTGGTCAACATCAAAGTATAAGAAAGAGCGCAAAATCCTTTTTCATCCACACCGGATTCCACAAAGCATGCGCTTCGATCAAAAACATTTCCATCAACCAGAATAAAGCAGAAGCAGATCCTATTTATAAAACTCGCTCGTTCATAACGCTCAGTCCTCGGTGGATGAAGCAAATACGGGGGAATACATTGCGTATATTCGTAAGTACAGAATTTGAATATTTTAAATTGCCATGTGAATTATTTATGATTTTTTTTTGAAAAACCAATAGTTGTATGATGCCAGATCTGCACTTGTAAGTAGCTGCTGTATTTGTATAGACTACAATTTTATATAATTTTCTTAGCTTACTTGTCATCATAATTTCATAAAATATAATAACCTAAATGCAGCATAGCCTATATATTCGCTTTTACAAATGATATTTATTCAATATAAAGTACATAATATCATGACTAGATTTTAATGGATAGCGAGACTCATATATTTCTGAATACTTCTATAATTTATATACATTTTAAATAACCGGTATATTTATGATTTATTATAACCAAAAGAGCGAGTTCATTATCGTCCTAAGAACTACAAAATTAATTACAAACCGTCGTAAGAAAACCCGATGAAATATCAAGATTTCATGAATATTAAACAAGAGAGCAAATGAGGATCTTATCTTCAAAAGATCAAACAAATTCAATTCAAAGACGTCTCTCGGTAAAGTTCCGACAGAAATAGAAGTTTTAGTACTTCGTTCTTAATAATTGATAAACTCTGGTATTCGCACAATTAAAACATAATTTACTTTTCACTGACTTCAAGGCTGTATTTTAAAGGTCTATCTCAAATTCTCAATTACTAATAAGAGAATCCGTCTCTTTTGAATACGTTGTCGTTATTCGTTTTAATATACATATTTGTGGTCTATTTAGATAACTACTAACAGGTAACCTATTAAAAACTCGAATTTCTATTACCCGAATCTTAAAACCCCGAAAACGGTTGTTAGCACTTTTAAAAGACAGATGTAATGAATGACAAATTTTTAAAATTCCTTTTTTAATTTCCCAGATGAATCAATTTCCAGATGCACCAAAACCAGATTTTTAAAAAGTATTTTTTTGTTTCCCGTATTCTCATAATACAGATCTTATTATACCAGATTCTCAGAATACTTTTTTTTGTTTCCCATCGTACCATTTTCCAAATAAACTATTGCCAAATTTTCATAATCTTTTTATTTGGTTCCCATATAATCGTATAACAGATAAACTATTGCCAGATTTTCATAATCTTTTTATTTGATTTCCATACAATCGTGATTATACCTTTACTATCGACTGAAAATAAACATTGTCAGTAAGTAAATTTATTGTTTTACTTGTCCATTACAGACCGGTTTTAGTGTCAAAGTCGACTCAGTAGGTTAGGTTTGAACTACGACCCCCACGCCAGAACCGACTCGCTATTGTTTTACTTGCCCATTACAGAAAGGTTTAAGTGTCAAATTCGACTCAGTAGGTTAGGTTAGGTTTGAACTGTGAGCCCCTACGCACGAGCCGAGCGAGCGAAGCGAGCGTGCCGCGGCAGCGGCCGGCGAGTGCCAGAACCGACTCGCTATTGTTTTACTTGCCCATTACAGAAAGGTTTAAGTGTCAAATTCGACTCAGTAGGTTAGGTTAGGTTTGAACTGTGAGCCCCTACGCACGAGCCGAGCGAGCGAAGCAAGCGTGCCGCGGCAGCGGCCGGCGAGTGCCAGAACCGACTCGATATTGTTTTATTTTCCCACTAGCTTTCCGCCTGCGGCTTCGCCCGCGTTTTCAAAAAAAAAACCCGCATAGTTCCCGTTCCCGTGGGATTTCCGGGATAAAACCTAGCCTATGTCACTCAGAAATGATGTAGCTTTCCAACAGTGAAAGAATTTTTCAAATCTGCCAAGTAGTTTCGGAGCCTATTCAATTCATACAAACAAACAAACAAAAAATCAAACCTTTCCTCTTTATAATATTAGTATAGATTACAGAAAGGTTATAGTGTTAAAATCTATTCAGAAGGTTAGGTTAGGTTCGTGCTGCGTCCCCCTGGAAGGATTACGTTTTGCTGGATATCGTTTATTTGAATTTCAAAAATCTGGACATTGTTTGTCTGGATATAAATTAACTGTATTTCAAAAATCTGGACATTGTTTGTCTAGATATCAATTAACTGTATTTCAAAAATTTGTGTTTTAAAAATCTGGCTTTCGTGCATATGGATTACGGTCATCTGGATTTTGTGCATTTAGATTTCGTATGTCTGGAACTCATTCGTCTGGATTGTAAAACGTCGTAGAAATAAAGAAATGGGCAAATGAAATTCGGAGTTGCGATTATATGGCAAACAAAACTTCGAAATTTTAAAATTCGGGGTTGTGAAAAAATGTCCAAACGTTTTCTGGATTATGATATTCGGAATATTAAAATTCGAGATTAAGATAGGTAACCCTACTAACACTATTCACAGAATAAATCACCAATTGTATCTAAATCTTTAATGAAATGAGAATTATCATTGGAGAATTTATCATCAAATCACAAGCACCTTTTAAAAATAACGGTCTATCTTCAAATAGCTCGTGTTATCTAAAATCATTCCATTATAACGAACAAACAGGATCAGCTGAGGGTGCGCGTGCGTGCACCGATGCACCAGCGGTCAATGCACGCAGCAGTTCCGGTTCTACGATCAACATATTCCTAAACAAATTTTTCTAGAGCAACTATTGACTAATACACTAACGGGAACGCTTGTATGATCTTTCGTAACTATGAGGTTTAGAGGACGGATGCTGTGTTTACATTTTCATGTAATAGACAAATAAATGACGACAGTTCTTGCTTTTTAGATGATCGCTTTATTGACTTCCTTGTGATCCCTTTAAAGGAATGCAGACGTACATCGAAAATGCATTAAATTTAATATAGTCGATTTAAAATAGTTTTCGTTATAAGGTGTATTATGTTCAAATGGAAAGAAAAAGCATGAAAAAATAACACCCAATTGAGATAAAGTAGTCATTGTTGTCAACAAGTGACTACAAAAATAAATATTACGTAAATCTGAAACAAGTGTTACATCAGAATGTCCATTATTTGAATAATTCAAAGCCAGTGTCTTGGATGAACAGTGGTCGGAATGATAACACATGGATTATCACGTAAGAATAAATTTAACTTGAATAGTTAAAATTTGTGTTGTACATTTACAAAACTCGAAATGCATGCATTGTTAAACTATAACTAGAATTAGGAAAGTTAAATATATAGTTAGGTATTCTCTAATATAATAAAAAAGAACATTAAGAACAAATTTGATATTAAGATAACTGTCCATTTAAAACGAATACCCCTATAACTGATAACACATTTAAACCCATCAAATGCAGGACTAAAAATAACTTTATTACTCCTACGGCCTACCTAAGTGCAAATTTTTCAAATGATAGAAATACTATTTTCTGTTTTAATTGATATAATTGCCCTAACGATGTTCAAATTAGCAGTAGTATAAAAACTTAAACGTGAGGCAACGTATGTTTTTGTTTGATACTGATTGCGTAATTCGTGAATTTTTTATGAAACATTTTTGCAATGTTTTATTTTTATGCTCGTTCACGGAAAAACATTAGCTTGTGTTTTTCTTGAAATGAATTATTAAATTCTTAATTATTTCGGGAACAAACGAGAGCATCACAGACAAGTGAAAGTCATTTGAAAGACAACTTTCCAATATTTATTTCCGAAACAAATCTGCTCAACTTGTCATTCAAGATTGTGTACCTGAAGCTGCACAGACTAACAAAAGCGTCATTAGTACACCTTTATTGAATAAATGTTAGTAATTGGTTTTATTAATTACATAAGTTAAGATTTTCAGTTAGAGTGCAAAATTAATCAACATTATCATACGCTACTTAAAATATCAAAACGAAAGCATCAAATGAGCATAGAATCAAACTCCGACAATACATACATCCGATGGAACTTTGAACCTGTAAGTGTTCCAACGTATAAATATACACGAGGCACTTTCAATTGGCATGACGGGTCGCTATTCGTGTCAATATCAACATGCACCGAGGCGAACATAAGAATTCATTTTCATGTCGAATTGATTAAAATTCCTTAGCTCTGTACTATGTACGTAGGTAATAGGTATACACGCAAAACGTTTTTCACATACTAAGCGTATAAGTATTATAATCCGCCTAACACTAGTTGGAAAACTTACAAACTATTTCAACGATGTACGTAAGATGTATTATACAGCGGGTATTGCGTTCTCATTTGCATTTATGATTATTTATTTATCTATTATATATTTACAATACGTCATACTAGAGTATAGTATCTCATAAAATATAAATACTTTATAACAAATAGCCTTTGGCAATTAACAAGATGTAATTGCTAACAAAATTTAAGCTAAAACCTGTATCGCTATTGACCCACTAATTCCCAACACCTACGCGTACTGTCATATAGCACACTTACCTATAATGTCAAGAAAGTTAGATATCATTTAATATTTTAAGTTTTAAGCATATGTATGTATTTGGTCTCTAGTTAGTTTCATAAAAACACGAGAATATTTCAAGATAAAATATTAAATATTACATTTATGAAGCTGCAGCTTGCCCTTGAAACTAATGCGCTGATTACACCTAACGAGTACAGTGGCGAGTCAGTAAATACGCTCTCGGCCGAGACAGTTGCCGAACCGAGTGGGTGATATGCGGCGATTACACCTAACGAGTACAGTGGCGAGTCAGTGTCCTCGGCCGAGTGCTCGGTTGGTATAAACAATTCAACGAGTGCTCGGCCGAGTACTCGGCCGAGAAGAGCGGCGAGACAGTCACTAGAATCCCAATTTGTTTACTCGGCCGAGTACCCACTCGCTATCCCGCTCGGCAGGTATAAACACGCACTCGTCGCGTCACTCGGCCACTCGCCACTCGTTCGTTTCGTCATTGTATTTTTTCAAAGAATTATTATTTTTATTTATTATTTCTAATAAAACCCACAATTCGTTAATAATATCTGGTAACAGCCGATTTAAAACCCATTTAAATGATTTTTTTTTTTCGATCCATTGCAGACGTCCGCGTCGTGATCAAAACTGAACTGACTCGCCACTAGTGAAATACGTGTAAACACCCACTCGGTTCGGCAACTGTCTCGGCCGAGAGCGTATTTACTGACTCGCCACTGTACTCGTTAGGTGTAATCAGCGCATTTACACGTATTTCACTAGTGGCGAGTCAGTTCAGATTTGATCAAGACGCGGACGTCTGCAATGGATCGAAAAAAAAAAGAATTTAAACGGGTTTTAAATCGGCTGTTACCAGATATTATTAACGAATTGTGGGATTTACTAGAAATAATAAATAAAAATAATAATTCTTTGAAAAAATACAATGACGAAACGAACGAGTGGCGAGTGGCCGAGTGACGCGACGAGTGCGTGTTTATACCTGCCGAGCGGGATAGCGAGTGGGTACTCGGCCGAGTAAACAAATTGAGATTCTAGTGACTGTCTCGCCGCTCGTCTCGGCCGAGTACTCGGCCGAGCACTCGTTGAAGTGTTTATACCAACCGAGCACTCGGCCGAGGACACTGACTCGCCACTGTACTCGTTAGGTGTAATCGCCGCATAAGTATCACACAACGCACATTACTAGCTCATCTCGATTTCGACACACAACCAGCTAAAGCTGTTTGTATATGCCAACATCTTGCCATTTCCATAAATTAAATAGAAGCATCAAAACTTTTTGTTGAAGTTAAAATCCAGGCCTACCGAGCGCCCCGATCTCGGCTCTAGGGCACGTCCCAATTTCAGCCCTCCGCATTTTGACCTACTTCTGAACACAGCTCATTTGGAGTAGCTACGGATTGGGGTTGCATATTAACGTCCCTTGCATATTATACGGGTTTATATAGATGCTTTAATACCATTCCAAATGGAAGGCACCGAAACGTTGTTTATAGCAAACACATTTAAATTACTGCATGTATAGATGTATGTGTTTAAAATTTAAATCGCTGCGCTAATATGCTCATTTATACTATGGTTATACAAACCACTTTACGAAGGACAACGTCCATACTCCATATACCAAAATTTACATTTACATTGTTTATTACATACCTACTTCGTGTTACATAAGTATTTGGTTAGTCATTGTTGCTAAAATAATTGCGTCTCAAAATTCATTGATGTATCGATCCACTATGTTGTAATTTTACAAAACTATGTTACTCGTAACAGAATCGACACAAGATACAACAAAGCAAGGCAAAAGGTCAACGCCCGCTTCCTGCGACAGCCGAACTCATGTCGCAACTCACAATGAGAGTTACAAGGCCGCTTCTATTTTGGCGTACCATTAGTCGACTCACGAAAGTATTGTACGTCAGAATTTCAATCGTTCATGCACACCTATTTACCATTTATGTACGTTACAGTCGAATGCCTATGACTCGCTCGAAACGTTTGGAAGCGAAGCGACGCGACGCGACGAGACACAAAATTCAGCGTTGGTACTGGTATTACAATAAGGTAAGTAACATTCCTTTATTTTTTTGTGTTCTTTAAGTCTAACGATTGAAAAGCCACATCAGAATATACAAATCATTTTCTTTTTAAATACGCTTGATTTTGAATAGTACACTTTTTAAATTATTTCTACACAAAAGTCTAATTCAACGTAATAAGGTAGACAATAGAGATAAGTTCAATTAGATTTTTTTATACATTATAGCTTTCTCCGAAAGGGAATCGTTCGGAAATCTAATCAACATAGTAAATGGATCGATAATTATGTTTACGTTTTATAAACTCGAAGCGGACCAACCGGTTGTACTCGGCAGGTACAGACAGCCAAGGCAGGCCGTTATTTCACAATAATTTTATGTACCTTTATATATTATGTACTATAATATCATATGGAAACGTTTTGTTCAAGTTGCCTTAGAAACCTGAGATTATGTTATCATTAGCGAGTTATTCTGCGCCGTTGTTGTAGAATATTATCATGTGATATTATAGAGAAATGCACGCACATGTCCGCATGTCTGATTCTCTAGACTCAAGAGCATAGAAATGTAAAGCGTGAGTTGATATAAAACCTTAATATCGATATGACAGTACAATTTACTTCAGCATTCCAAAAGTGTTAAAAAATGTCACCACCACCACGTTTTCAGCCACGAAGGCAAAATGTATAGATATGTATTTATATCAGAAGTCTATAGAGATTATAAGGGAAGAGAGGAGGTTATTTTCCATTTGTGCAAACACCCGAGTGTGTTTAATTATGCCGCCCCAAAAACAAGTAGGCTGTTTCAAAAAGTACACAGAAGGGTCGAGGGCAAATTTTCATCCTGTATTAAACCTGTCTTGCAGCTTGAGGAATATTACAATGGAATATACGATTATGAAGTGTTTATAATAGTATTCATAGTTTCTTACGTAAAATTTCCCCAAGATTGATCGGACAGACTCATTATAATTTATAATATTGTATAATATAATATTATCGTTGTAATTTGAACTGGGGTCAACTGATAATGGGGTGATACAATCATTCTCACATACTCAATTAGAAAGAGTTCATAGCTAGTTAATAAGGGCTAAGTTTTATGTTTTAAATTTGTTTAGGAGGAGCAATAAAATATCTTTTGAACCAATGTCACAAATGAAATTAGCAGACGGGCTTACGTCGTATTATGCACTGATGAATATTACGAGACTATGGAACAAGCATCTTTGATGATAGATCATCTAATATTTCTAGGACAAAATACAAAAACTTAGATTTTTTCAGTCTATCTAAAATTCTAGACTCGGCATCGTTAACTGAATGTTTAGATTTACAAACGTTATGAGCGATATACGTCGGCATTCATAACTTTTATTTACTTTGAAATATAATTGGCTCGGCTTGTGAAAATACCGACAAGTAGAAAACCTGGCAAGAGTGCAAATGCTTGTAAATCATTGCTTTTAGATTTTAGTTCATGCAATATTTCAAGTCAATTTGGTACAACTAACAACGTGTCTTAATTAAGCTGTAACTTCCATTAGTAAGACTTTATTTTAAACTTTAGTAACTATAAAATATGTTTCTTATAGATCATGTACTCGTATATTCCAAATTAAATTAATTTACAATATCAATCACAATTCGTACCTTGCCTTACTATATTATTATTCTGAAATGTTATTCATGAGATGATAATAAGGTACAGTCTACTATCATATGAAACTTTGATTGAATTAAACACATTTAATAAGTAAATTCCTACACATTACCAACTGTAATATATTTAAATGACGTTACGTGTAATATTACATTACGATAACCAGACATTAACAACGTTATATTATTACCAACGCCGGGGTTCAGACTTCAGCCCCCGTAACATGATGTCTGTAAGCAGTATTATTTACGCAGTAACTATAAATTATAATCACTCTGTGATATTAATTTACTGCCATAAGGCATCATGGTACCCCCCCCCCCAGACCGTATTAGTTATATCAACGAAGAATAGAACTAAACATCTTTTGGCCACAAATGGTCACAGGTTCATAACACAATAACTTTCCATTCCTAGAGTAAGTTGACTTCTGAAGTTCTGAAACATGACTTCTGACATAAAAAATGAAATGAAATGTCAAATAAAAGAACTAATTGAAACACAAAATTCACAAATAAATAAAATTTTGGAGACTGTGAAAGACATCCAACAAACTAGTAACAGTGTACAAACTACATTGGCTTTCCTCCTAGAAGAAAACTCCGAGCTGAAAGCTAAAATTGAGAAATTGGAAAATGAAAGAAAAAAAGATAAAGAGCAGATTACATTATTGGAAAACAAAATAGAAGAAAATCAACGAATTGAACGAAAAGCCAACATAGAAATACGAAATGTTCCCTTAACAGGAAAAGAAAAGAAAACCGATCTATTACAAATGATTCACACCTTATCTGATTGTCTTAAATTAAAAATGGATAAAACTGAAATAAAGGACATAATTCGAACTAAGAAACAAAAACAGGAAAGAAGTACC
The DNA here is from genome assembly GCF_061535395.1 of Colias eurytheme. Lineage (NCBI taxonomy): Eukaryota > Metazoa > Arthropoda > Insecta > Lepidoptera > Pieridae > Colias > Colias eurytheme. The sequence continues at coordinate 7,052,775 of NC_142993.1, read as the reverse complement.
CTAATCGTAGAATTCACGAATACATTTATAAAAGATAACATACTGAGAACGGCAAAAAGTTATAACTATAAAAACAAATCGAATAAATTAAGTGCCAAACAATTGGGCATTTCAACTAATCAAGACATACCAATCTTTATTTCCGAAAATCTTACACCCCACTGCTCTAGATTATACTTTCTGGCTAGAGACTTCAAACAATCGAATGATTTTAAATATTGCTGGACTAACTATGGAAAGGTGTACTTGAGACGTGATGACGACTCGCCTATAATTGCAATTCACAAAGAAACTCAACTACAGGATCTTCTAAAGAAATGACTATACCTATGTCTTATGTTTGTTAATATCATACATATTATAATATTAGAATATAGTAAGCTAGTTAAATTAAAACACATTATATTTTATCAATTATATTTTTATGTAGTTTATTATTATTACACTACTAATATTTTCTATTTATATCATATTATATTTTATATTTACTTTATATATATCCTACCATGTTATACAACTTATAAACAAGTATTTTTATTACTATCTACATACTGCAAACGTACCTATAAAAAATGTTTTATTGAGTATTGTCTTACCTTGAACTTACCACATATTATATTAATTCAAATATTACTATTATACAACTATTATTATTTTAATTCAAATATTAATTTAATTCAAATATTACTATTATACAACTGCTACTACACAATCTATATTAGTATACTTATGTATTTGTTAATAAACTACACCCCCCATCTCTTTTATTCAGATAATGGATGATCGTAATACAGTTTTAGATGAATTAGACGATTTATATAATACCACCGCTGTTAATTGCTCCATATCAGAGTTATATAAGCATATGTCACCGGATAAACCTAACTGTTCCATCGTTCACCAAAATATTAGAAGTATTCATAGCAGTAACAATTTGGACGACCTAGATATTAATCTTAGTATGTTACACCATTCTATCGATATAATTGTCTTAACAGAATGCAGAATTAATCAAAACAAACCGCTACCTATTAAACCATCGTACACCACTCATAGCTCCATTAACAAAATAAATCAAAATGATGGCGTCGTAATATTTATCAAATCATCGATCACACATTCAATAAAGGAAATTACAATTCACGGTGCTTCATGTTTAGAAATCACTACTCCTAATCTGAACATTATTGCTATCTATCGTTCTCCATCTGAAAGAAATCCGACTTCATTCATAAATTCACTTGATACATATCTGAATTCACTACACCCCTCCAAAAACATTATTTTAACTGGCGATATAAATATTAACATAATTGAAGGACATAGCGATAAATTTTCAGAAACTTATATGGACATGTTGGCCTCGCACAACTTATTACCTGGACATAAATATGATACAAGGATAAATAGCTGTCTGGACCATGTTTTCACTAACTTTTCTTCTGCTAATGTTAAGATAATAGTTGCAGTATTAGACACAACGATAACTGACCATAAAATGATTTTAATAAGTATATTTCATAAAATAATAATAAAAAAAAGGAATTTCACTAAAACAGTTACTAACTTTTCAGAAGCGGTTTCTGACCTAAAAAAAACTGATCTTACATATTTAAATAATATAAACGATCCTAACATTTTATGTAGTAGCTTAGTTGATTTAATAACAAAATGTCTAAATAAATTTACAAAAACCTACAAAATTTCATCCAACAAACGAATTCTAAAGCCCTGGATTACTCCAGGCGTTTTAAAATGTATTAATAACAGAAATAAACTACAAAAAAAAGCTCGGCTTGACCAGAATAATAATATTTTGCAAATTACATATCGACGATATCGCAATTTTTGCAATAACTTAATTAAAAAATTAAAAAAACAATATGAAAGAACGTTACTCAATAAATCTAAAGATGATAACAAGACCTTGTGGAAATGCATAAAAAATCTAACTAATATAAATAAACAAAAATCAATTAATACTGAACTTTTAAATATAAAAAGCACTCCATTACAATCTGCAAATTACATTAATAAACATTTTAACAACATAGGAATAGACTTGGCTCAAAAAATAAAAAGAGAACCAATTTTAGAAAAAGAATACATTGCTTCACTTCCCTCCCAAATAAACTCGATAGGTATTATTGTACCGAATATAAATGAGATAGAAACTATCATAAATAATCTTAAGTCTGATTCTGCGGCCGGTTGGGATAACATTCCTACACATTTCCTTAAACTAGCTAAAAGCTACCTTTTACCTAGCATTACTCATCTTGCTGTATTGTGCTTCCACCACGGAATCTTCCCGTTTGAACTGAAGCGCTCTATTATTGTTCCCATATATAAAAGTGGAGACAGAGACGACATCAACAATTACAGGCCGATCTCGGTCCTGACAGCACTATCAAAAATAATGGAAAAATTAATAAATTCACGATTATCAAGTTTTATAAACAAATACAACCTTCTCTCTAATTCACAATTTGGCTTTCGAAGAGGAATCAGTACTGAAGACGCTATCTCCAGCCTTACAAATAATATAACAGAACAATTAGATGCAAAGCGCAAAGTTTTATGCATATTCTTGGATTTAAAAAAAGCTTTCGATACCGTCTCTGTCTCCACTCTTCTAGAAAAGTTAAATAAAATGGGCGTTAGGGGTACTTTTCAATCATTAATAACGGATTACCTCTATAACAGAACTCAAAGGGTAAAGCTGAACAATGACATCATAAGTGATGATGAAAATTGTTCCAACTTCGGCGTACCCCAAGGAAGCGTCCTTGGACCCACATTATTTTTAGCATATATTAACGACTTAACAAATATTAAAATTAAAAACGGAAAAATTTTTTCATATGCCGACGATACCGCTATTTTCATCCACGGCTCTAACTGGATCGAAGTATTTAATCTAGCAAATTCTGCGTTATTTAAGATATCGAACTGGTTAAATATGAATCTGCTCACACTTAACACGTCAAAAACACATTACATTACATTTTCAATAAGAGACAATATGCAACCAGATCCTAATTTAACATTAACTCTTCACCACTGCACCGATTATAAATCTTGCTCATCAAATTGCCCCCCTCTTAAACGAGTAAATACAATCAAATACTTAGGTATCATCTTGGACAAAAATTTAAGTTGGCAACCGCAAATAAATCTTGTCACTGTACGCGCCAGAAAACTAATTGGGGTCTTTATAAAATTACGTGATATTGCAGATAAGGAACTAATTATGTACATATATAGAACGTTAGTCGAATCTCTTTTACTTTACTGCATTACGATTTGGGGTGGCACTTTTAAATCAAAATTCATTAGTATAGAACGGGCACAAAGATCTATTATTAAAATTGCGCTATTTAAGAAAAAGAGATATAGAACCGATACCCTATATAAAGAAGCAAATGTCCTTACGGTAAGAAAACTATATATTCAGCAATGTATACTTAAAACTCATAAAAACATAAAAGTCGACCCAAACATTCTAAAAAAAAGAATACCATTCTCCGTTCTACCACAAATAAATAATAAAACACTATTTGCCTCCAGACAATTTTATTCGCAATCAATTAAATTATATAACAAAATGAATAGAACTCTAAATATATATACAATGTCCTTTGCAGACTGTAAAAAAACAGTGCATAAAAAAAAAAAACTAAAAAAACTATCACTTATGACGATGCGGAAGATTTGCTATTGTAAAAAAATAATAATAATATTAAAATTAACATGATTTTGTTTATATAAATTATTCTATTTTATTTATATATATGTATGTATATTGTATATCTTAATATAAAATATTCTGATTTTATTTATTGTATTTATTTACTTATTACTTATATAATATATTTATCTATTTATTATTACATAATACCATATAAATTAAATAATTTTTGTGTTGTATTGTTAGCATGTAGCTATATTTCAGTAAGGAAGAGGGAACTTCCCTACTACAGGTCTTTATGACTTAAAAGGGAAGTTCCAAATGATTGTGACCACACCGCCATGCTGTACAATAAATAAATTGTTTAATTGTTTAATTGTTTAATTGTTTAATAACTCTTGCGCAAGAGTTCAAAATCTCTAATCTCTGCGGCCATCTTGCCAAGGTATATAACATAACTTGATACACGAATATCTACATATATATCACAGTTAAATTTTCTGAAACTCATAACAAACGCTAATAACTCAGTCGCACCGTGTGTTGTCCTCGTGATAACTATAAATAGTGCTGTGATAATACCGAGTTCGCGTTATCACTGACAACAATAAGACATAAACAACAGAAGTACAGACCGTCTCATACACAGAACAATAAAAACAAATAGAAGTGCGATAATGTCATAATTAGTATGAAAACCAGTGTCGCCAAACCCACACATTTAAACCGATAGTTATACAGTACACTACAAGTAAACTATGCCTTTGATTGGACAGCTTAATTTGAGTAAAAACTGACTTAGGTTATAAATTCAGCATTTCAATATGTACCCTAACGCACCATGTTACGGTTTATTTTAGTATAACATCTCTAGGTATATTAGCTGTTTTGTTTCTCATTGCACAGAAATTCCAAATTCGAAAAACATTCAGCTACTCCACAACAGAGGGCGTTAGTTTTCGATAGATATAACTTTGAACCTCAACACATAGAGATAAGGTTGAAATTTGTGTCACTCAACATTAATGACATTAACTTGATATTTATCTGATGCTATGCCCTGAGGGATGTCAGCCTTGTTATCGATATCGAGATATCGATAATTCACAAATAAATATTTTTTGTGTATTTTTTTTCTTTCTATTATACGAGTATAGTATAATGTGTCACATTTTGGAGTATGTTTATTACTACTAAGTACGTCTTTTTATATTATTATTATTAAATAAAAAACGGAATAGAATAGTATTAATCTATATTTACAAAATACAAACAGAAAATATGCATTATTTTAAATCTTGGAACTGCCGTAGGTTTGCTGTATCGATGGCCTTTGTTAGACTGCTTAGTGCTGTTCGGCATTCAGTTAACTCGTCACGTTGCATTTATCCATTTCTCTTTTAAATTAGCCTCTTTGGGAAATCTGTAAATAAATTGGACTAATGAAAGCTAAGGAAAAATAAAATAAAATTTAATATTTATAATGTTTGTCTTTTCTAAAGTATCGATACTGTCGATATGCGCCACAAGCATCACTAAAGCGACATTCGTTTGTTTATTGCAATAATATTCCAGAAATTCTTGTTTGCTGTTCAATCTATAATAGTACTAATTTCTTACGGATTAAGGTTCATTTTGACTAGATATTTGTATACAATTTTGACAAATTACAAGCGAAGATATAACATAAAATATTATATGTAAAATAAATAAAAATAAGACTTACCGATGGTATGAAATGCCTCCATTGCTGATATTATTTCGTCTGCTATCATTTTTGCACTCTTATACCGAACAACACGTCCTAATTAATGAATAAATACGGAAAAAAGGTTTGACAGCTGACAACCGACTCGAATATTTTTCTGCGCACAACTGAGAGCAAGTTAGGTGATCTTACCTTACAAGTGACACGTGGGCCACGCCCACATCACACTTCTATCTACTTTACTGTTCTGTGGTCTCATATATCTCCTGACATTTAGTTAGATGTCATCATTTATTAATTTATGCTTATTACTGGTCACTTAGAGTAAGTTTCCTGGAGACCTTGCTCTACTGTTTGCCACAAGGCATACCGTCTACTTACGAGTTTCTCGGTCATGGCACTTCTGAGTCTTCTGATACTTATTTCCTACCTTTTACATACAATACTTCTATGGAATGACTTCATAATAGCATATCCAACGATCGGTTCTCGAATGATAAACGAATGAGGGTATGGGTAAAGGGAAAGCCCTTTACCCCTTTTATAAAATACTTGCCCTTAACAAAGAGAATAGTTATACACAACACAAACAGTTGTCTGATGTCTAGACTGTAAACCCACATATAATAAAGGCCATACGTAAATTTTATTCATTGTTAGTAACAAAGGGCGTTTCAGCAGGTACGTAATTGCTATCGTCAACTTCACCCGACACCTTGAAGGTAATTACATTAAAACGTCGCTTATCAGTATTCTTCGATGTATTGTAAAGTGCTGTATATTATAAAAACAAAACATTAAAAAAGGTATGAAATAAAAAACAATACTTTCATATAACTAGGTAATTAATCTTCAACAATGATTCATGATTTAATCAGTCATTTGTTTTATTTCGGTACTATAAATATCCGTTTGTTAATTTTGGCAAGATATAAATAAATAAAAAAATTCCGGACAGTGTTAAAAATTCTCTAATAGAAAGCTATCTATATATGTAAGTATATAAAACTCAAAGGTGACTGATATAGTGATCTACCAACGCACAGCCCAAACCACTGGACGTATCGGGCTGAAATTTGGCATGCCGGTAGATGTTACGATGTAGGCATCCGCTAAGAAAGGATTTTCCGAAATTCTTGCGGGAACGGGGTAAAACGGGGATTCACGTACAAAGTAGTGGGCGGAAGCTAGTCATTCAATAATAGTCTACATTTTTTTTAACGCGGTAGTGACCGTGAAGCGCATCTAATACAATCACACAATACACACTTTAAAATTCCTTATTATTGTAGGAGGTATTCCAATAGGCAGACTAATACATAATTTTTTACCAAGTTTATCTCCTGACGTATTTCAAAGTAAAAATAACACGCCCGAAAGATACTTCGAGTCAGTCTAGTCATTAAAAATCAATCTATGGCAACATTGCTTAGCCACTTAGATAACTAGTTTCTTAACGAACATTTCATTTATAAAAATTATTGAAAACATGAATCCGTCGTAATCTGTGATGTCGAAATAATTGAAAAGAAACATCCAGCCTTCAGACAATCAACCGCTCACTGAGCGAGGCCGACGGTCACGGCTGGTTATGGTTTATGTTTTCTTTACTCAAATAAACAGCAAAATAACAGTTATAATATAAATACAGGCTCTTTGTTTGTTCCTTTAAACACAGTAGTGTTTAAAGGAACAAACAAATCAATATCAGTAGATAAGAAACTCTATTGACGTGCTTGAAATTTGCCCGTTTTCTGTTCATGCAGTACCAACCATTTTTATGACATTCGCGTGGTGCACAAATAAAATCACGTTTGTGCTGATAAAATGAAATACATGTTTACAGACAAAGAGGAAGTCATAAGCCATAAGAAAACTGAATTGCCTTTTACTTCTTTTGGGATGGAGGAAAATGGAAGTAAATGATATTTATTACAGACTATAAAATGGTAATACATCTATCTATGGAGAAAGTGTGAAGGCAAAATGACATGTTTAATACTTCACAGCTTACACCATTTATTGCTGTGATTTTTAGGGTTCCGTAGCCAAAATGGCAAAAACGGAACCCTTATAGTTTCGTCATGTCCGTCTGTCCGTCTGTCCGTCTGTCCGTCTGTCACAGCCGATTTACTCGGAAACTATAAGTACTACAGTGATGAAATTTGATGGGAATATGTGTTGTATGAACCGCTACAAAAATATGACACTAAATAGTAAAAAAAAGAATTGGGGGTGGGGCCCCCCATACATGTAACTGAGGGATGAAATTTTTTTTTTCGATGTACATACCCGTGTGGGGTATCAATGGAAAGGTCTTTTAAAATGATATAAAGTTTTCTAAAAAACATTTTTCTTAAAGTGAACGGTTTTTGAGATATCAGCTCTCAAAGTCGTAAAAAGTATGTCCCCCCCCCTCTATTTTTATAACTACGGGGTATAAAATTCTAAAAAAAATAGAGGTGATGCATGCTAATTAACTCTTTCAACGATTTTTGGTTTGATCAAAGTATCTCTTATAGTTTTTGAGATAGGTTGATTTAACTGTAATTTATTATATTTGCTGCTACGGAACCCTTTGTGCGCGAGCCCGACTCGCACTTGGCCGGTTTTATTTAATAACTTTAATCAGGTTGTAAATTATAAATTGGGCTTTGATTATGTCTAAGAATAGAAACATAACACAAACATAACATAATTCATACCATATTATAAAGAGAACGTTCATACGATGAGATGCCCAGGTCCCAGACGTTGAAATTTTTTTTAATAATTAACAATATCATTTGTTATAGGTACATACTTAGATAATGCTGGTTTGTGTGAATGTGTTAACAATGGTGATGAAAGTACTTCGTAGACTTCCTTGTAGATGTGGACTTTGCACACAGTACGTTCATGCTTCTATTATATTTGAATTGTTTTTATTGTCGGTAATTAGCCTACACGTAAGTTTTTACTGGTCAAACGACAAAAATAAACGTTATTTTCTATTCATTCAAGTATTTCCTTACATGTTGCATTAAAAATACTGTTAACAGTATTTAATGACTCATAGTAAATACAAAACCACCTGCAATAGTGCATTGTCTGCCATTTTCAACTACAAAGCAGCTAACCACAAAGGATTAAAAATGATAAGGTTTACTTCATATTTGATTAGGTTTCTACATCGCAATGAATAAATATGAACTACGAACAACACAAAAGAGGAAAGGCATTGATACGCCCAAATTACAACAATGTTTCAATACAAAGTTGAAACTAATAGAGTACACACATTACCAACAACAATATTGGAAGACGTAGCAGTGCTATACCATCGTGGTGACTTATTCTGTTCTAAATTTGAAACGTCCTCAGTTCGGCGTATGTTGTAACAGGTTATAATAGCTGTAGGTATAAATAACAGTTAATTTCTAGCGTCACGCTCCGTTAGGTCGCGTCGCGTGCCCATCGCGCTTCCTGCTTCGCTTCGACAACAAGAATCCACGTTCCATGAAGGTCCGATTTCTTATCGGACGATTTGCCACATTCCTAATAAAAACCTTATACGGTAACACCGTTAGAGCACCTACGCATATTTTATAATAATTAGTATTCAATGAAATGTCTTCTGTTACGAGAAGATTGGTTTTATATGGTAATAATAATAATGATATATGGTCGAGTATTTACAGAGAAATAGTGGAAATAGTATGTCTTTCATGGTTGCTTCTTCCGTTCGTGCCTAACTTGCCCTGATTATGTCCTGATTATGTAGATTTTTTGTACATTAATTTAGTAAAATAAATCGTTTATTCGAAGTATTTCTTGTAAATAACGTTCCGAATATACCTATTAAAGTAACACAGTCCCAATTAATAATCATACAATTATAATATCTTCCTTCTTGAGCGAGTTCTAACTTCTAAGTTCAATATCTTGTATCAATTTAACACGTTTGAAAATAACAATTAATAACATATATATAATAGCCAATGCAATAATGAAGTTATCATGTTGTATTATCATTTCACCCCACACCACGTGTTTAGTTTATCAAAATCAAGAGGTTTATACGTTTGTTGGAACTTATGTAAACAGTGCAGATGTAGAGAATTTCCACATAGAAATTACGTAAGAACATAAATTTTAACATAATGGTAACAAACCAGTTCGGCACCTTTGCATTCACAAATATATTTTGTCGTAAACTTCATCACAGAACTGGTAAAAAGGTGATATTAACGTGATGGTTATCACATAAACATTAAGCGATTAAAATTCCTCATTATGTTACGCATTATGCGATAAAGTGGTTATGCATAAATAAGTAGAAAATATTGTTGCAGCAAAAAATACAGGGCAAGTTAGGCACGAACGGAAGAAACCGAAGCGCGTGACCGACGAGCGTCACTTTGCTCCGGAATACAAAACAACATTGATATATCATAACTAATACGATATTGTAAACAAAGGACGTCTGTAATGAATGCATATTTAAAGCGAATATTCACTTTGGATAGATAACTATTGGATAACTATCGCAAGGATATTTTTGGGAGAAATTTTGCGGTACTTATACACATGATTATGCGTAAAATTGTCGTCGTTAAATTGTATGACTTTTATCTTTCTTGTATATTATGCAAAATTATACAATAATAAAGTTCAGTTTCAAGGTTTAATTCAAAATTAGGTCCCTTTCATGTATAGACGCTTTTGTAGTGTGTAAATTGTAATACATAATATGCAGGTAGGTACTACATACTATATTATGTATGTAGACATTTAAATGTTAACAATATCACGTTTTCAATGAGTTTTTTATTAGGAATGGCGTGCAGTACGACGTGATTCAGGTTTATTTCGAACAAAGAAACCTATATCGGTATAATAATTTTATTGCCACAATACAATCGTTTCGCACAAGTAACAAAAGTTTTCTCATGGCTAATAGATCAATAATAAATAGGTAGACTCAATTAAAACTAGATGAGTTTGGAAAATACGCTAACTTTTTCCATTCGCTACAATTACGTAGTGGTATAAATACGTCACTTAATAGACTGTTATAACTAGAAAAATAATTACGAGGAGAAAGTGTAGATAATGGAATGGCATTCTCATTTGACTAACTAAAAATAGTTAATCTTTCAAATAGTGCTGGGAAAACTTGCATATTGTATATTTACTACGACGTATCATACTATACCTACTGCATTTTTACGTTTTGGACCAAGGTCCGTGATACCACGGTCATGAGAAGCTCATCAGAACGTGTTTCGAGTCGAATCGATGGCAGAGGCCGCACAGGTTGCGAAGGGCTTTTGCGAGGTCAGACACAAGTCACAACCTTATACAGTGTCGATATAAAATATTGTCACAGCTACAATGCCATTGATGTATTATGCCACGCTATGGCGCATTATGTGTGAATTTATTCAATGTTTTGAATTTCGATTTTCGGAAACATTACGACCCATTACATAATCGTTGAAACGAAGTTGAAACGTAATATTTAATGGAATGGAATGCGTACGTAATGAACTATATACGTCAACTGAATACGGCCAATTCTTTCATCTTCAGCAGTCCGCTCTCACGGCGTAGGTATTTGCTTTCGATATCAGAGCATCATGGACAAATAAATGGTCGTCTGTGCTCTGTATCTACCAAAACTACAAGATACGCTTTCCCCGCTAGCCGCGGCCCCGTTCGCTTGATAAGTGGCCTAAGGGCTCTCCCCCGCCTCCCCGTACCCCGCCGACCTAGTTCCCGCCCTCGCCCTAGCGATCTTTGTGCACGCCATCGCCACTTGCACTAACTCAAATCGTATCAGCTGGATAATTATATTGATATAAAACAGTTTTACACGGGCTACATAATTAGTTTGATTAAAAACTGTTTCAAAGGAATATTCAAAACGTTAAAAATTCAAGATCCGCTTCCATGTCCGTTACCATAAAGTACCTGCTTCTTTTAAGACGTAAGACGTTGATTAATGATATCACACGTACGTGTAGTAATTTGGTAGCTAACGATCATTTGGAAAATCTTTTTCCTGATCTATTCAACGTCCAATCTCTGCATTTCGTCCCCTAAACACCACTAGAGTGTTTTACATTTTCAATTTTTCTGTCAATTTAAAGGACAGTGGAAGATGTCTATTGGTTGTCTGTTAAATATTCTATTATCTTATTTCCCTCCATTCTCCTTCACAAATCGCAAGGGACATTTTCGTCCGTATTTCGCATTGTACCATAGAGAACGTTACTACAGAACAATAGTCTATAAAATGTTTGCGTAGAAGCTAAGATAAGACCCGTCGGAATTGTACTACAAACATCTTTAATATCTCGCAGCTTGCTGCTTGTTTGTTACTTTAATTACTCTCATTACGTAAGCATTCAAATGAACAAATAAATATAATAATATGGTTATAACAAATCAATAATTTGAGTAGAAATACGATCATGACGATTTCAATTATTGTAAGCGAAATTAAGGTCAAAGGAAACGCTACATTTTTTGTTTTCATACCTATATAGCTACCGAACATAAAATAAATTATACTAAATTTGTATGGTAAACAGGTTCAGAATTGATTAACAAGATGTAATAACTTGCGACCTGGACCATTAGCAACTGACAACGAAAATTAATCACTGCGACACCTCTTATTTTTCATATTGTATAATAATAGCAACCTTTGCATATTAACAATTTAAAATGTTAATTGAAATACCTGCGTCATACAGAATCTAAAAATATTTTATAAATTAAAGAAGTCCGACATAAATTATTATCATAGCATGGGTTGGGTGGTCTTTTTAATGTAGGTCGCGTTAAATTCGTTTCAGATTATTTGGAAGATCGAGTAGGTAATCAAAATACATTGAATCTTTGTTTGAGCGTTGCCTGTGATTTCTCACTCTTGGCGGGAGAGCAGTGCAATGGTAGAAAGACGGCGTCTATTTATAAATGAACAACATTGGATTGGAACGAACGCTACGTCGCGTTTCGTTGATTCGCGCTTTCTTCGTTTCTCTTCATATTGAATGTTTCATCTCAAAGGTGGAGTGATTGCGTTACTCCAACTATTTTTAATCCAATACCCTTTCGTAAATTACGTGAGACTGTTTGCTAAAGTACCTATTTCATCATAGATTGAATGTACATTAAATGGTTTAATTTTGAATTAAGTTAATTGTTGAGATTTTTTGTATAAATGCGATGAACTAGTAGTAGTCTATTGAATCATTCTATTCGCCCAGCAGTTGTTCTTTATTTATGCACATAATGTTATGAGTAGCAATTAAAATAAAAGCAGCATACGAAACAGGTTCCGCTTGCTTGCATTCTTTGCCGCATAAAATTTACTTGACTTTTTTTACTAAATCGTTGGCAGGAACTCTCATCGGTTTCGTTCCTTTTTTTGTCACAAGTTTGACGTTGGTCTGGAGTCCGGCGGCCGATGCGCCTCAGTTCAAACGGCCGGTGCATCGAACGCGGTAAGAGTGGGGTCGATGAACCCCAAGTCATGTGCATTCGGTTTTGTACGCATATAGGTACCTAATCTCGACATACGTAACGCATTCACAGACAGGTGCCAATTATTTACTTATTGAATATTCATTGCATGATCTACGCGACTATTCTATGACGGAAGTAAATGCCACCAGAAATGTGGGTTATTCATCATCTTTATTGTAGCGACTATTCATATTAAACGTGAAGATAAATGCATACCAGGTAATGCTTCCTTGTTTCTTGCTGGAAGCATGTATTGTAAGTTGTAACGATAATCGGACTCGAGTCGGGTGCCTATAGAGATATTAACTTTGTTCTTATCTGTAGGTAATCTTATTTTAAAGTAGGTAGGTACCTACATATAATAGAATTCTGATATTCCATGAATTTTAATATTAGTCAAGAAAATAGGTACATCATAATATTATGTATAATTCTAATGAATTTTTAAAATAACTAAGGCAAGTGAGGAAGGACATGGCAAGAGCCAAGAGGAACCTTCAAGTTACCACAAATATTAAAAGGTCAATGAAAAAAGATTTGTACAGTACCTGAAGGAATAACAAACTAGGTAACATACCTATAGCAAATTACCTACATTTTAAATCATGGTTTATTGTGGTTTAGTTTTGTCTCTCCTACCTTCAAATATGCTTCAAATTAATATATCTACATAGGTAGGTAGGTACCTATCCATATGTAAAAGAAAAACAGAGCACATGTAGGTAGGTTCGATATAATTAGGTACTTACCTAGTTGTTAATGTGTTCCATCAATTTAAAATAAAATAAAACCAGGGACACATTATAAACCCAGATGACATCGTCATAACTCATAATATTTTATCAGAAATGCATTAGGCTTTGGAGGCAAGATATTTCGTAACTGTAGAGTTCTATTTTAATAGGTAGGTATCTACATACTTCCCAACTAGTTGTCGAAAGTCGTTACTTGAGCGAAAGTAAAACTAATAGTACAGTTATAATAAAGCGATTTCTATTAAAACTATGACTGAAAGTGCTTATGAAATAACAAATACTAGTCTATTCACAGAAGAAGAATTACCTGGAGTTCTCTATTCTTGTTATCTTTATGAGAAGCTGCTCTGATAACACCAGCTTTCCATCCCCATTCGGAAACTTTATTCACGTTTATTTTTGTTACACCACTCACAGATAAAAATCGTTTGCCGACTAAATCTTCGCGATATCTAAATGCCATAACGAACTACACAATCACATTATTCACAGTAAAAAACACACTAAACGTCATAAAACAACGCTCAAACGCATAGTACACTTCCCCGTACGTCGAGCGAGGAGAAACTATGAAACGGAATATAAAATAGTATGGCAAGCAACAACGAGCGCTAACCCGTCTCATTTAAAAAGACAACAGTTTTAAAGTACAACAACTGTTTCAACTACCATCCAAAATTTGCCGCCTTATAGCGGATGTTGTATAATCCTACCATGTTATGAAGGTATGGATTCATTACGTTCCCACCTTAACGAAAATGACATTCGTATTTTCAATATTATATCACAAAAACATTACTCCTTCATGTAGTATTTCAAACAGGTCAAAGATGTCGCGGTTTTAAAATATAGTTTATAATATTACAAAATAGATGGCACTTTATTAAAATAAAGTTCCTTTTGTTGGGTTATAATAATTTAATAGGTAGGTAGTTCAAGAGAGTTCAAGTATGTAGAACTTGTGAGTTTGATAAACTAAAAAAACTATTGAATTTAAATTTTATGAAAGCGTTTGAATCATCTTTAGTTATATATATATATATACAAGCCCTTGTTAGAAAAATACAAAATTATTATACATTATTCAAAACGATTTTATGTTACCTATTTATTAAACCTTATATCAAAAAATTATGTAATTGTAGGCATAAAGTTATTGATTAGCAAATTATACTTTTATCATTATTATAATATTATATTAACCTGTGTATTAACCAAAAAAAAAAAAATTTACTCCAACTTTTAAAAACTCATATACAATTTAACACCATTATTTTGAAAATGGTATCGCTATATATTATAATCTTAATGTTAAATTATGTATTTAAATAAATTGTTACACTTTTAATTTCCATTTCGTATTTTCAAGTATTAATGTAAATGTTCCTGAACGAAGATGTCATATTGATTTTTAACTGTCACGTGATCAAAACAGATTCGATTTATAATATGGCGGACTGGTCATTTTGCAGGGCGGTTGTGTTTTGTCATGTTTTCTTTTGTGAACGTTTTTATTAATCTTCGTATGTGATTTTAATATGATATCTTCGATAATTTCACGGTTGGTCATGTAAGTATTTTTTTCTCAATTTTTTTTTAATAGTATAGACATTAAAATGCGCAATTTTAAATCCCTTTGTTTCAAATCTTTTATCGGTTGGTTAAGTATCATCTGGGCCACTTATTTCGCATTTTTTTACATAACTAATAGGATATAAATAAATAAATGATCTTGTAAATTTTAAGTATTTTTAGCTTCTTTTTTAACACAATGATCAGAACGACGTACTATTTTTCTAATATCTTACTAATCTTTGTTATAATTTAGCAGCATAGTGCCTTAATAACTACTACACAAACATAATTATATATTTATGTTGCAATAATTTCTTAGCAACACTACAAAGGCATGAAACACATTTATCTGAAATGCAGTTTGTGATAATATGTAGATATAAATGCTCAGATTTTAATTTATTAGGTAACTGTGTTGCATTTTCATAATTTGTCATAGAAATGCTGATGGACTGTTGTAGATATTTAAATTTCTGTGCTTTAAAATTCTCAAAACTATGATACCTACCTACAAATTTATATTTAGCAAGGTTTGAAATACTATGGACTGAATTTGGTTCAAATCAGTTTACCTAATATTTCTACACAGCATTTATAAATACATAATTGTTCTTTATAATCTGTTTAATTAGCAGGTTTGAGGTTATCATATATTTTTATCATTTTTAGAAGGTATTAAAAATGTAACATAATTTAAGGAATATCATCTAGCAATATGTAGGTATAATAGTTTTGACTTGATACTTTCTATTCTCTAAAAATTTATATTGATACTTTCATACAAAGAATTACTTTGGTTTTAACTCTGGCCCATAAAGGACTACCGGCGTGATCTATATGATTCACTTAACATGTCAATCACCTGTTAAATAATATTATAAACTATCTGCACCAGCTTATGTTATACTGCCCTATTTCCCCTTTTACATGTTTTCTCTCCGTATCAACCTGATTGCTTAACAAAAATGTAAAAAAAAAATTTGTCAAATTGATCGAGCAGTTATTGAGTTTTACGCTTAATAAAACATTAGGCGGTTCATTTTTATTATAAAGAATATAGATGTCATAAAATAAATTGTGTGATGGATCTTAAATTCATGTTTTTTTATAAACATTAAAATTTGATATAAACAAATTATATTTTTCATTATTATTTTATTAGTACATATATACTTTTTTGTACATTCAATGGGTCATACATTATTAATTATCATAATCCTATTTTAATTACTTTTGTGACCTACTTTGCCATCAGTCTTATGTTTGTGAAATATATTACTAAGTCAGGATTACTAAATATTTTTTTTTAATCTATATCATAATTCAAATACTTTTGAACAGAGTAAGAGTAAAGGAAAATTCCCACCAAATGTATATTCAGCGGAGCCATCAGCTAGTTGCTGTTGTATAATAGAAGTAAAATTAGACTAATAGTTATTGTCATTTAGAAAATTAATTTTAATCAATAATTAATGTGTCCCACATGTTTAACAGTGGGTACATTTCTCAAACTATATGTACAGTTGGCACAGATCCAAGTTTTCTTAAAGAGCAACTGTCTATCCTATATTTTGGCAGCACTAACATGTTTTTTAACATTATTTTTACCTTCAGTTAGCTACACAAAAGACTTAGGAGACAACGATTATTTTGCTGATTTATTCAGAATAGTTAAATTTAAAGAGCGCTTTATTAGAAATACATATTATATTAATTTACAAAAGCATTATATTCGCGTTCTAAGAAGACTATATCTAAAACGTAACTGTGTCACGTCGAACAAAGAAGCTTCGTCCGATCGGTGGTGTGGAATTCGTCATCAGAGTGGCCCAGTGCACTGCCGGGTGCTATTTTCGTTGTGGCCCGCCTGGCGTCGGCTTCTGGTGTGCATCGGACGTTTTAGTCTGTGACGACCGCTTGAGCCCGCGTATTACAAGTTACAAATTACAACCCAAGTGAAGTGCGTTGACACCTAACTGTAGTGTGAATCATTTATCGACAATCGGACTTTACAATAATTAGTGTCTATCCGAATGCGTTTGACATATTCGTGTTGTCTGGAGGTCGTACACCTTGACTGAGAAATATTATGCTCTTATTAAGCCCGGTCTTACCATATTAGGTCCAACCTCGATTCTACCTTTACCCAGTTACACGGTTCAAGTGATTTCATACCAAATTATGTCTTCACGAACGAAACTTGAAATACGTATAACGATATATTATGAGGACCATGTTGTTGTAATGTATATCTAAGCATAACAATATTTTGTAAAGATGATTATTTAAATACAGGAAAAGTATTCTAGAATGTTGTATTTATTTTTCTGTATCGTTCATTTCAAATATCACGTTTTATAACTCATCCATCAAAATACTAATAACGTTTAATAAAATGAGAGGAAATTATATTCGTACTACATAAATAATTAAGACTGAATTTAGGAGTAAAGTGGCAGAAATTAACTAATTAAACCATTGGCTACAATAATTATTGTAACAATACTCAATGACACTATGTACCTATTGCGAATTATAGTGTTGCTTTTCATTATATAGGGCATTGAATTTTATTTGGAGCAAATAAAAAATATGTAGGTAATGCGGAACATTAAAATGTAGGTTATTTGTCATTAACTAATTGCCCTTTATCCGTGTTAATGAGCCAAACCTTGGGTATAAAATGCGCAGTAAATTTAAAAACAATATTGATGCAGCTTAGTTACCAAATCTAGTGTTTCAACAGCGGCCAATTTGAAATTGTAATAGATTGCTGTACGCGTGACTGACTTGGACTAACAGGAAATGCGCACATTGTATTTGAGTTTCTTACCAACTGTAGTAGCTAATAAAGCGTTTTATATAAACTACGGATGTATTTTTAGCAAATGAACGTATTGGAGCTGTTTAATTGAATTCCATTAGGGCGAATTGAAACGGGGTTATAGCTCAAAGACTACGTTCAATAGATATACTTACAAAATACACATAATATCGCGATCGAAGCAGCTAGTACATACGTAAATAATGTTCCAGTATGCACATAACATGGCTGTGCGTACTGCGTACTGGGAAATGTAATCTTATATATAAAAATGAATCGCAAAATGTGTTGGTAAGCGCATAACTTGAGAACGGCTGAACCGATTTCGATAATTCTTTTTTTATTATATTCCTTGAAGTACGAGGATGGTTTTTATGTAGAGAAAACGTAAATATGTACCACGGGCGAAGCCGGGGCGGACCGCTAGTTGTAAATAGAAATCAATCCTTATTATGTTGAATAACTACTTATAATATTGGTCTAAGCAGGTTATTGTTTTTCTATAAGTGAATACATTTCGATAATATAATCTTAATTTACGGAGCAGAGTTTATTAGACTTTTCATTGTCAATGTACCAAACACAATAATAAACAAAATTCATATTCTGAACCACGCCTCATTAACGGTGCATACTTAAACAGGAGGATCCGGCAGGCGACGTACCGTCCATAAATAACTGATTCACTATATAGTACAAACCACTTGAGTCAAACATACAAGAAACATTTGAAAATTTAAATTATTTCATTTTTATTTCAGATTTCATTACAAATTGTATGAATTGTACCTATTCTACCGTCTACGTGCCAACATAATAAAATACTTCTGATTCCGACCTTTACGCAATAAAAACTGTTTCGGAGACGGACCTCTTTATCAAGATAATATATTGAATCATTATTTAATAAAACCTGCACAGCAATCGGTATCGCAATTCGCAACAGTCATTTATAATTCGACTACATTTGTTCATACCTGCATTCGCGTTTTACAAGTGCATTTCTATTTTCTACGTTTTTCCAGAGAATTGTAAAAGTTGATCACATTATGCTGTTGAGAGAAAGACATTCCGTGTGATATGACATTTTGAATGCGGTCTATACATATACATATAGAGGTATATGGTCACGATATAAACAAGATTCGTTTCTAATTTCGGAAAACACGAAATATTTATCTTAATCTCTGTTTGTAATTCTTATGGATGAAACAGTTTTAAAGCTGGTAACGAAGTTATGGTTTTATATTTTGGGCGTATTTCGAACGTATTTATTACTGGAACGGAGGTTCTTGACCCACATGCTATGCGGCATAGCAGGAGAGAATTTCTATAAGTGGACAGGGAAGGATTTGATGTGTTAGCTCTAGGTATAATATGAAAATTAGGTGCTGATACAATTAAAATTCCTGTAGGTAATACATATTACGTAAACCTTACGGTGAATAACTGCATAGTTAATCGTTATACAGTAAAAGTTCTTTATTCGCGGGCAATAGGTTCCGTAAATGTGCCGCGAATAGAGAAACCGTGAATATGGAATGGTAATTTGTATGGGGTTATAGGGGATACGTTCCTAGGTGACGAAATGAGGAAGCAAATACATAAAGAATTCAGTTTTATTGAAATTTTTGACCATACATATTTATTAATTACCATTTAATTACGTATTATCTTCAGGTTTAGGCAATGGCTTAGCACTTTTTACTCGGTTTTTAGTCGACATTATAAATTCGTAGTTGTAGTTCAGGCGTTTTCTAAGGATAACAATTGATTTTTATTTAGGTAAATACATATATGTATGTACTGATGTACCGATTCGATCCGCGAATAAAGAATTTTGGGCCGCGAATATAGAAATTAGGTCGCATTTTTTCCACCCGCGAATAGTGAAACCGCGAATGAAGGAAGCGCAAATAAGGAACTTTGACTGTATTATGCAGATTTTTACGTATTTAACTTTATAATATTTTTAACTGTATTTTTCCTACAACTTTCTACGACATATTTCAATCTCTTGTTAAATTTGTGCGAAATTAATTTATTCATACATAACTAATTTAAAAACAACGTACCTACCTAGTTAATAAAATCATAAGAATTTAAGAAGTCAATTCCGGCTACTAAAAATTGTAAGGCAAACAAAAAGTCTTCTGTCCTGAGTCTGACTCCTGACCAATATTCTGAGTAGAATATTGGTCAGGAGATTGTATACGAAAATCTATGAGTTAATAATAAAAAAGTCAATTATGTATATGTAAGGTTTCCGGCTCTTCATTTATTGTACGATATTGCTCGTTCATTAAATGTAATATTTATTATCTGAAGCCCACGTATAAAACAAGTCAATAGCAACAAGTATAGAAAAATTATGTAATCGACATTGGTTCCAATCAATGATTTCTTGAATGGTAAACTTAGATACACGAACAATATGATATTGCAAAACTCAACATTACAAATTGCAATATGTATTATAAATTATAATGTTGTTTAAACATCTACATGCTATTCTCTATCAAACCTATAAAATGATTTTATTATTTTATATAAGCAAAACATCATAATTTTTATACGGCAGTAATGGTCTTGAGTATCTACTTCTCGCCTTTTACTCGACTTTTTATTTTATTTCCAACAGCTTGCAATTTATCAAACTATCATGTTCAATGCTAACACGGTCACAAACATGGCGTTGTTTGCGCTGACAGACAAATATACGTGTATGTTCACTTGTCTATTTATACGGTACATGATCGCGCATCTGTGCAATTGTACCTATCGTTTATTTTTAAAGATCTCTACGTATATGGAAGGGTCAGCGAATTGTTAGGGTTGTGAAGTATTTCTTTGTTCTCAATGCAGCTGACGGCTGTGTATTAATTATGACAATTATCATCTCGGATGAATTATATCGCTTTGGCTGAAGCGTGTTCGATTTTTCTTTATCCCTATTGTGGTGAACCGTGAATGCTAATTAGAGCTGATTCAGAATTTCAGTAATTACAAAACAGTTGCTAATGTTAGCAATTACAATGTTTAATGATTTTCCCTTGCAATCATTAAAATAATTAAATATTAGATAATATCTCTATATTTCTTATAACAATTTTGAATGAAGAGTTTTAATCGCTGAAATATGAAAAATTATATCTAAGAACTAAAAATATTTTTTCACGGTGACTGCTTGATATCGCCAAAAGCAATAAGACGGGTTAAAGCAATTTAAACTGAAGATACTTAAATGTCTGCTGTCCGGTCACTTATTGTTCGTTATTTGCTGAATTGTACTAATGTTTACATACCGTTTGTATTATTATTGATGATTGAAGAGTAAAGATTCAGATGTATAAAATAACATTGCAGTTACAACAAACATTAAACAACCAAGAATTCTAAACATTAAATTATTTAAGAAACATAAATTAATTTGGAATACATAAACATAACGAAAACATAATGTTATGTAGAACATTCCTTTTTTCAGGAAGCAAAGTTAACGTAACTATAAAATTGCTTATATAAAACACACATATTTGGGCTAAACAAGCAAATAATTCAAGGTATTCGTTTTATTGGGCTTATAAAACATCCTTGCATCAATCATCGCCCACGTTTGTCTTACTCATGCTCCTTTCTAATAGAAACTTTTGGTTGAAGCTTTTATTAAAATATTTATCTTTGTTGAAAATAATAAAAATTCTTAATGGTAGTTTGTACCAAGTCAATGAATTATGACCTAAATTATTATTATTGATCTATAAGCACGCAATTCTTCAAGTGATTCTCATCTCCCAGTCTTAATAAAGCATTCAGCCGGTGCACATCTACATACTACTTATATGAACAAGATGATTTGAGTCGAACGCATTCGGACAACAAAGCGCTCGAAATTATTCGTTGTAAAACGCGTATCCATGGAAGCGAGCCGCGCGCGTTACCGTGACGACAACCCTGGTTTACCGACGCTCAGTCTTGGAGTGTCTAGTGTCCGTCACATTGTCACCAAACTAGAGGCTCGATACGCTCGCGCCTCCGCTGCAAACGCTTCAGAAAAACAGCTCGTGAAATACGAACCAAATGCTGACGTTTATGGATACTATGACTTGCCTCTCGTGTACACGAAAGGACAAGTGCTGAATAAGTTCCTATCGAACCTAGGAATTGCATTGCAGCAATGCGTGCCTAGTGTAACGTTCGCAAACTTTGGTGTATTGTCCGTTGCGACTGGACTAGTGGCTCCGAGGATGATATCTTATCTGCTGATCTATCCCTTTTGCAGATTGGTATTTGGGACGCTCTACCCGGCATACGCATCATATAAAGCTGTACGAACGAAGAATTTAAAAGAATACGTGAGTATGACACATATTATTGTACATAATGCATAGATAGAGTCCAAAGTATTATTAATAACAATAGTATATCATATGTATTGGTCTTAAAACAGTTAATTTTACGTATAATATTATTAGAATCGTAGGTCGATTGAGTAGAAATAAAGTACGCTATAAAATCTATGCACAATAGTTGCACTAAACGCTTTCAAAACAACCACCTCTGGCCTTGCTGCGTGTGCGCAACTTGCCGAAACGCTTCAATTCTTCTGTGTCCTTTACCTCCTCTCGAAATCGGTAGTAATTAGTAGGTATAGCGTGCACCGATTGAAATTTGTTTCTTTGTGCATTAAAAAGTAATTAATTATCATTGTTCATTTTTAAAATACTCCATTGAAATGTTACATTTTTTAGGCCTAACCTTGCAGTTTTTAGAGGACGCAATTTTATGTTTTTGATGTGTAGGGGGGGTCAGTGAGTAGCTAAAACCAAGTTTGTGGGGTTGCCACCCTTGTCCCACGGCCGCCATCTTGAAAATAGCGGTTGAAATGGTTTTTACGATATATCTCTTAAACTATTTATCTGATAAAAAAAATTGTTAGCATTATTTGTTGCAAATTAAATTTTCTACAACTTTTGTCCAGTAACTTTTTGTCGTAGAACTATAAATAAAAAAGTTATAAGCGAAAACGTTCAGAAATTAGAGCTTTTTATATTTTTCAATAAAACTTTTTTTTATCATTTTACGAAGAAATGATATCAGACCATTTTTGTAGATTGTTTTTCGAGGAACAAATTTTTCCATACAACATTTTTTCATTACGTCAATAGCTAAGGTTTTACAGCGCTCTGAAGTGAGTACTATTTTTCAGTACTCCTAACTATACATATAATGGCTATTGGCTCTTTTCCCAGACTCCAGAACAATGGAAGCACACTGCAGAACATTTCAGCCCTGCTTTTCGACGTAAAAAAAACGCGCTTCCAGACTTCAAGTCAGTTCAGTCAATAATTAATTATTAATAATATTGCAAAATTAATTATTAATTATTAAAAATATTAAAAACAATTACTGATGACAAATTATTATTAGTACACACATAATATATGTATACTGTATAGTTAAGAGTACTGAAAAATAGTACTCACTTCGGAGCGCTGTAAAATCTTAGCTATTTACTTAATGAAAAAATGTTGTATATAAAAGTTGTTCCTCAAAAAACAATCTACAATAATGGTCTGATATCATTTCTTCATAAAATGATAAAAAAAAGTTTTATTGAAAAATATAAATATCTCTAATTTCTGAACATTTTCGCTTATAACTTTTTTATTTATAGTTCTACGACAAAAAGTTACTGGACCAAAGTTGTAGAGAATTTAATTTGCAACAAACAATGTTAACAATTTTTTTATCAAATAAATAGTTAAAGAGATATATCGTAAAAACCATATCAACCGCTATTTTCAAGATGGCGGCCGTGGGACAAGGGTGGCGACCCCACAAACTTGGTGATAGCTTCACACTGAACCCCCCTACACATCAAAAAAATAAAATTGCGTCCTCTAAAAAATGCAACCCCAAATGTAACTTTTCAATGGAATAAAAGAATTATAGGAAGTAAAAATAACTTGAGAACAATACGTCTAATTTAAGGTTTTTATATGAATTCATGCATGTATCTAAAATATAAGTTTTTTTTTTATATTTATTTACAATCAGTGAATGCAATTATTTAATTATTTTTAAATACATTATAACCGACTTAAACGTATCAAATTTCATTAGGCTTATATGACTAACCCCTATTACATTGCGGCAAGAATCCCGAACTTAAACCATCTTGCTCACATACACCATGCAATCTGAATAAGGCCGATCTATTTACGTGTCAGTGCGGTGATGGTTTCCTTCCCTTCACTGGGTCAGTTCAGACTCGGTACATAACTCATTTCTCGCTAACACTTTCGTCACCAATATAACTGACTAAAGATTATTTTATCGGCTGTGTTAATGTGTTATTGATTCATAAAAAAATGTTGTGAGCAGAAAGTGAGAGTTCTGCTATTCTCAGACAGTGACTCATCAGTTTTGCCTTAAACTAAGCCAGACAAATATTTAATACAATCAAAGTATATTTTTCAAAACTCTAGAAAAAATATTATTTATTTTCTCTGTCTCTATGTATACTTATATTAGGTCATTAATGCTCATTAAAAATCGAAATAGGTAAGATTTTAAAGGTAAATAGACAGTTACAATCATTATATAAAACACTATTTTCAATTCCTAAGTATTAATTCTCTTCCGACGATCTCTACACAATTTCAAATTGAATTCTAATAGCCACATACTCAAATTCCAGGTAAAATGGATGATGTACTGGATCGTATTCGCCCTGTTCACATGCACGGAGACGTTCACGGACGTGTTCCTATCATGGTTCCCGTTCTACTACGAGGTGAAGATTGTCCTAGTGCTGTGGCTCCTGTCGCCCGCCACGAAGGGATCCTCGATATTGTACCGCAAGTTTGTGCACCCAGCGCTTTGTCGGAGGGAGCAGGTGAGGAGGAAATCCTTTTATGGCATTTCCTGCGATGTGTTTTGGTGATAGGTATAGAGATGCTATGCTACGATGCAACTACAAAGGATGTGAATGTGGATTTTGGAGGTGGCAGTTTTGTATGGAAGTTAGGATAAATTAATGTTTTATAAAACCTAATAGACAAGAAAACCTTTTTCTTTTTATTAATCCGTATAAATTTGGAAAGGTATTCCAAATATCGAGCACACAGAAATATTTTTATATAGTCTTTATATAGGCATTATTATACAGGTGAATCAAACAGTCTCATGTCAAAATATCTTTAGCCTATTTGCTTGTTGAAGACTCAGCATAAAAAAGCCAAAACATTCCGTGATAAAATGTCGCGGAAGTGTACTCCATATATGCATTTGTTGCATACCATAAGGTGACACGCATTCTTGCTTCCACTTAAAGCGAAGAACGCGTCTTATTTATGCAGCAAACCTCTAATGATCTTCAATTTGAGAATATATTAATAATGAATCTATTCCTCTATGTCGTTTTGTATTGCATGTTGTTGTTCCTATTAATGATATAGAAAAGACAGAGACTGTAAAACCATAAGAAAAGGTCAGGTAGGATTATGTAAAATGGGTTTTTGTTAGATTTAGTTCAGGAATTATTGAATGTTAAACTATAACGATACCCAGTGACATTTAAATTATTCTATAATAATACATACTATATTCACGAGCATTGTTTTTGATCTTGACACGACGAAGGTCCTCATGAATATTCAAAAAGGCCTTCGCAACCAGCAGTATTACAAAGAGATAAGGCACAAATAGTTCGTAGACCTTAACAGTTAATATACGGTCTACATTATTAACAAATATTTGAGTTATTATAAATATTTCATCTACAATAATGTCAATTTATATATAACTTTGAAGTTTGAACCCAATAATTTCGCGATAAAGTCGAAATTCGCTAACCATGTATTGATCTATAGAAAATAAATAAGAAGTTATATTTGAAATCATTTATTTATATTACAGGAGATAGATGAATACATAGCAAAAGCCAAAGACCAGGGTTACCATACAGTGCTAAATCTCGGCACTAAAGGAGTCAACTATGCCACCACCGTTATTATGCAAACAGCTATCAAAGTGAGTTTCGATCTTATTGTCAACACAATAAAATCTTTAATCGCATGCTTTGTATAATATTGACTTGAATAAAAACTGTTAATGTACATTTGAAAAGTAATTTGTTTTCTCAGAAATAAAACGGTTTTTATTTAAGTTCACGCGAGGATTATGGTATAACACTTAGCGAGTGTACTTAATGAAGTGTAATTAGTTAATCCAGTGTTCTTTTTTATTTTTTTTTGATATATGTGGCATGTTTAGTCATGGTTGCGTGTTAAAAATTGAACAATTTAGAACAAAATTTACACATGCACTAGAGCTCGCGCTAGAGAGCATATATTTCACATTTTTGCACATATTGCTAGTGCTTCAAATTGAATCAATTCTAAATTTTCTTTTATACAAGCACTCTCTTGTCTTAAACAATGAAATACTTACATTTTTCAAGGAATAAAGAAACTAGAGAAAACGAGCAAAAGAAAACCTTACACGACACACCTTGCCTTATCACTAAGCATGCCCGTATTGCCACAAAAATTTTAGTTCATCCACGCCACACCGCCTAGTTTAATTTTAATTTTGTACTTTTTTTAATTTTATTAACACGCTTTTTTAATTTCCCCCACCCACCCGTACATTTCCTATCCCATCGTTCATATAGAACTTGAATCTGCCGAATCCCGAACAAGATAGACGTGCTATACGCAGTCACGATGAAGTAGACGGCTATCGCGACACGTATGAAGACTTGGAATTCCAACGCGCTAGCGACAATATGCCTGGTATCGTGGAGATAGTCGAATTAGATAATGATGTGCCAAATGACGTCACTGGGGATGGTGATGGAAATGATCCTGACTATGACCCAGCATCAGCGGCCAGGAGTCGCGGCAATGTAGTGCGAAAACGGAAAACTGCCAAGGAAAAGGAGAAAAAACCTCGGAGCAGGTCTCGAGGCCGCAGGACCAGGAGCCAAGCAGCCGTCGAGAAAGAAAGCAATGAAATATTGGTCGACTGAAATCTCATTTGAACACAGCCATTAACAAAATTCGTGTTAACATTAACTCTAATAAACGCTCCTCGTAATTTACTCAAAGAAAATACAGTGGATTAGTTTAAATTGTTAAAAATGAGATCTCTTGACTGTGTTGTTTATGTGTATATGTAATTTTTATTAATCTGTGATGATCTTATCGATTAGAATGAATCTTTATTCGTTTCCTATTTTTCCGTTGATTTTCTTTCTGATTTTTTCGCTTACTATTTCGTTTATTGCCTTTCACTACACCATATTAGCTCACTAATGCCGACCAAATAGTTATGCTTTATGTACTTTACCAGACATGTAATAATAGATGTATTAGGTTAAAAAGATATGCTCTTTACAATAAATTATATTTTAATGTCCTATGCTATGTGTGACGAAATATTGTCCTATAGGTTAAATTCGCATGTTAGGGACGTTTTAAAATACGTGTGTTATTAGTTGTAAAGTATGCCGTATGACTGACTTAGTGTAATTGTTTTTATATCATTTAAAATAAACGATAGTCATAATAAGTTGATTTTTATTTTAAATAGCAATTTAGATTAGCTATTCAATGCTTAGGTAACACGATTGCATGCGCTTTACAACACGAAGCTTGTATAACGCAATATATAACAAGTGAGTATATCCTTTTTTATTTTTTGGCTAAGCTCTTTTTTTTCTAAAATATTCACATAAACACAACAATATCATGTAAAAAATTCATCAATATCATGTAAATTGAGAAAAGTGTTTGTTTTTTACCATTAATGAATTCAAAAACAACCAAAAAATATAGTTATTTTGATGATATTAAAAGTATTTTTTTTAATATGGAGTAAACATTTTTATAAACTTCTATCGTCAGTAAACTTCCGCCTACCTTCAAAGCATTTTCAAAGCACTGTCAAACGAATTACTACTGTAAAAAAAAGCTAAGTTGTAATATTTTCCAGGGCGGTGGTGGTCTAGTACAACAATTGCGCAAGAGTTACAGTCTATCAGATTTAACTGAATGTGAGCCTCGAGAGGAACTCGCTACTGATGAGGCGGACGATGTGCTGTCTGAACCTAGGCTTATTAGACGCGCTGTTAAAAGGTAAACAATATTTAAAAAAAGATACAAAAGTCAGATACTGTCCGGCTTAGTGATTTGATGTATATAGAGGATTTGTGTAAAATGAAATATGTACTTCCTGACGCTAAGTTACGAGCATATTAGGTAATAGTTGAACTGGATTTGAATAATAGATTTTTATTGCCACTTCTTATTCAAAATATAAAA
The DNA here is from genome assembly GCF_061535395.1 of Colias eurytheme. Classification (NCBI taxonomy): domain Eukaryota; kingdom Metazoa; phylum Arthropoda; class Insecta; order Lepidoptera; family Pieridae; genus Colias; species Colias eurytheme. Next base: position 7,024,373 of record NC_142993.1, on the reverse strand, counting down.
TAGAGGCGTATAGAGCTGTTTGTTTAAAATAGTGAGATCTAGTTTCGCTGGGATAGACCGCTTTTTGGAAAGCTTTATAGTTATCCTGTCCAAGTAACGAAGTCAAGCAAATTATGTATTATTTGTACAGATTTGTGAAACAAATTAAGTGTTAGTTGTACAGTGAAATAAGCAGTTTGTCAATTTAAATAGGTTCTAATATAATTAATTAAAACAAACAGAAAAAATTAAGTGGAATAGATTATTATGAAACAAATTGATTTGAAAGACCTATAATTTGATAAGATTTCTTTTGAATTTGCAGTGCATACGCTACTCGAAGAAGTGCGTCTGAGTCGAACAGCCGTCAGCCGCTGTATTTCCCAGAGGTCGATGTGGACGTGCGCGGCCCTAGACCTCGTATGGATGAACCTGATTTCAGGTAGCTCTCATACCTATGTACTTAAATACAAAGTTATGTAGCTTTCTGTTCTATAGAACTTAAGATCAAGCAAATCATATTAAAATAAAATAAAATTTAATATAGGTACAATGTATGTTAATTACAGCAATATATTTTTACGCAGCAATATTTATATTAGTTGTTCAAATCGTGATTTTTGGTAGTTATTCTTACTGTTATTTCAATCCTATATCAATACCTATCTAGCTTACCCATGTATTACAAAATTAATTATTCCTCCTATCCTATTTAAACAGCCATCGAAACCATATTCTATATTCATACTAGTGGTCCGCCCCGGCTTCGCCCGTGGTACCTACATGTTTAAACTATCCTATCTCTCAAGTTGGATCGAACTGCACATGGTGTGCGAATTTTATTATAATCGGTTAAGTGATTTAGGAGTCCATTGAGGACAAACATAAACACGAGATTTATATATATTTAGATTAACAAAATATTTACAATTCCAGCCACATAAAATCCACGGAGGACATAAGCTCCGGCTACTCTAGCGCGGAGAACTCCGCCTCGCTAACCCGCACTGCGTCCGTCGGAGCCGCGGCAAGATCACGTGCTCGCACCACGCGCACCACTGTGACTACTATCAAACGACCGCAGGCAGCTGAGGTGTGCTGATTGCGTTGTTTGTTGCGACAATATCCGTGTTTTTGTCATAAATGTTGTGTTTTTTTTATGGGGAGAGGGATAGTTCCTTTATTTCGGATACAGCGGCGCGCAGTTAACGCGGCGAGATCACGAGCTCGCACAACGCGTACTCGCAACATTTGTTTCAAGTATTTTCGGTGTTTTTTACTAAATGTTCTTTATAATTTGGAAGGTGGGAATTAATTCGGGTGAAAATAAATTTTTTTCATAGGGATAAAATACAAAACAACATTTTAACTAGTCGTTGTATCTCGCTAAAGCGCGCGCACCAAAGATCCGTAGGCGCGCAGGTTTGCGTGCTGATTGCATTTATTGTTAGATAATAGTTATAGACTACAAGCCCGCATAGGACAAAAATATGGGTCAAATGAACCACCAGGGGACATATCTAGAACGATAGCAGAGCAAAAAATAATAAGATTCATCACTATGCCGTCACTTGTAAGCTGTCCAACTGAGTGCAGATGAGAATTGAAAAGTACAGGTAGACTCGGTAAATTTTGGTCATATATTTTTGTACGGCATTCTTAACCATCGATAGATCTATTAAAAATAATAAGAAACCGCTCAGTGCCGTACAAAAATGGTGGTCCACCAAGTCGGAATTTTTTATTTAATTTCCGAGAGTTACCGGGGGTAAATTTGGTCATTTGACCATGTACGGCATCTGTGTCATACTATTGCTATACTGCTTTTAATCCATTATTCCGCAACGCCGTACAAAAATCATGGGGACAAGGGGAAAAAATCGAGAGTTGTAATCCCCTCTCTTTCCCCACTCCAGGGGGTCATTTGACACAACACGAAATAAATTTATTTTTAAAGTATTTTATGCATAGATAATATTTTTTCATGTGCCGTACATTTTCGTTGGTTCAAAGGGGAAAAATCTGAAAAAGAAAAAAATCCATATAACGAAATGTTTGCTTTATATTTTGATAATAAAATATAAATATACATTAATATTAAGAAGCTCGAGGTGGTTAATTATCACCTTGGAAAGTCGGAGTCAGGTGGAATGGACTCCGTTAAATTGGTGAACTAATAAAAAAAGCTATGAACGAAAAGATGTGAATTATATGCAATCAGCCCATGAATACAGGTAAAGTCACAAGCAAATGCTAGTAATATATACATATTCAAAATGTACAAGTAAAGCGCTTTCAAATGATACCAAACACTGCATATTTATCTTAACTTTATTTTTTTACTCTGTATGTTTTGTCCGCTAGAGGGCGCCACATTAGATTTTGTGAAACCCCATATAGCCTTTAGCTAGCTGGTCGCTGGTTATCCAGTGAACAATTCAGACGCTTCTAATGATATGTCATTTGTTGAATTCTGATAAGTAGTTTAGAAGTTACGAGGGAATAGATGAACATACATACATGACCTGTAAACAACCATAACCCTCCTTTTGCTTTGCCGTAGTTAGGTAAAAATATGTTAATGCCGTACTGTATCAAATGGCCATAAAGCACCCTTAAAATTGTAGCTTTCGTCGCTTTCATCAGCCTAAAAGATGTGGTCTGCACAAAAATGTACGGCATCGTTTTTTCCTAATTTATCTATGTTAATACTATTTAAAACAACGAATAAAGTGTAGAAAACTATTATATTTCATTAATCTACGATGTTTAAACTTTAACAAAATTTCTGGTTTTGCATTTCTCTATAACTTTTTTTAGAACGGTTTCTTTTGAACGGCAATACTATACAACAATTGAATTTTACAATATCATGTTAAAAAAAAAGTTCCCGTACAGGGTCAAATGACCTTACAGCTCTTTATATCAAGAATTCGAAGAAATTAAGATGATTATTGGTATACATTTGAAAGAACAATTATTTTTTGACGGCATTGCTTTTAATAGTACTTTTGAGTGCTAGATAATGTTTTGGAACCGAAGCCGTACTTAGTCAAATGACCCCCTGGAGTGGGGAAAGAGAGGGGATTGCAACTCTCGATTTTTTCCCCTTGTCCCCATGATTTTTGTACGGCGTTGCGGAATAATGGATTAAAAGCAGTATAGCAATAGTATGACACAGATGCCGTACATGGTCAAATGACCAAATTTACCCCCGGTAACTCTCGGAAATTAAATAAAAATTCCGACTTGGTGGACCACTATTTTTGTACGGCACTGAGCGGTTTCTTATTATTTTTAATAGATCTATCGATGGTTAAGAATGCCGTACAAAAATATATGACCAAAATTTACCGAGTCTACCTGTACTTTTCAATTCTCATCTGCACTCAGTTGGACAGCTTACAAGTGACGGCATAGTGATGAATCTTATTATTTTTTGCTCTGCTATCGTTCTAGATATGTCCGCTGGTGGTTCATTTGACCCATATTTTTGTCCTATGCGGGCTTGTAGTCTATTACGTGTTTTGTTTTGTCCGGGGTTAACAATTAATTGATAATTGGTATTTGGGAGTTGTTAGTGTGTTATAATAGGCATGACGAAAGATTTTCAAAACCTCTTCCATAATGTGTGTATATGTTTATTAAACAAGAAAAACCCTATATTTCGCTAATATACTTAAATTTAACGAAGATAAAAGCCATTTTTCAATAAATATTTATTAACTGTGCCAAAACAGCTCACAGGTGTCATGGCGTAGGCGTGACGTCACTCTTACGTAAATACGTAATAATATTTAATTATTAAGTGTTATAGAATCTAATTTCAAAGTTTATAAGTGGTGTGCAGTATTGCAATGTGAATCTACATAAAAATAGTACCCAAAAAAAGTGTTAGTAATTGTTTAAAGCGAGAAAATAATATGAAAGGAATAATGATTGTATAAATTTGACGCAGAGAAACCCGAACCACATATTCGTGAATTCGCAATTATATTTCTGTTCTGAGTCGATAAAGCATACGTGAAAAAATAGAAAATAAATAAAAATGCGTATTCTTAACATATTCATAACAACAAAATACACCTGACGCGAAGTTGTTTACATAGACGTGACGTCACGCGTGTTTCAGTCAATATGGCCGACTGCAGAATTTCAATGTTTTATTTTATTGATAATCTCATTAATCTTAATGTTTTTAATATTTCTAAGTCACTATTTTTAATTTATTTATTATACATTTTCCCTTAAAAACACTAATTCGATCATTTATGGATACTGTCGTCATGCCTATTTATGAAGTTTTCATACGCCGCTAGTGATTGGGCTAAATTATTGTGAACTGAAATGCTTTGATCGAAGCGTTTCGAAAAATATTTACATTCATTAATGTGTGGTTTTGATGGAAATAATAATTGTTTTTTTTTTCGTTACGTTATATAATGATTTGTTTGATTCAGATGATAATGGTTCGATAAATGTGACTTTGTGTGATAACTTACCTACAAAATATTTGCGGGTATCTGAAATGCCTTCCCCATATACGTTAAATAAACTATTTTTAACCAAAACTATTATTAGTTCGTTCTTGAAAATGACTATAGCATACAAAAGGTCTCGAACATAATATAGTGTCATGCTATATTAGGTCCGAGATAAAAAAATAACTCATAAATAGCCATGTAATGTTTTTCTATATGTTAAAAAGTAGGGCTTAAAAATGTAGATGTCTATAAATTATAAAATAGTATATTAATGTCATATGATATACATAATACACTGACTGCCATAATATTATATTGTTAATTTTATATATAAATGAAGTTAACATGTCGTCATACAAAATTAACATTTTAAAGTTATAACATTCACTTTGGTTTGTTTTAAAATATTATTTACTTGTAGTTTTCCCTTAACTGGAAATGGAGATGTTTTCCTTCAATACTTTTTTTTAATGTTATACTTATTATTTGGTAAATTGGTGATGTAATAACATATAATAGTGATATGTATAGAACAATAAAAATAAAAGAAGCTCAGAATTTAATATAATATATGTATTTGAGAAATACAATTTTCTAATACTAATATATCTAAAAGAGAATGTCAGGGTAGGATTGGTGCTGGTTAAAGAATGTAATGGTATATGAATAAAGGATGGAATAACGGTATAAAAATATATATCCAGTACCGAAAAATGTGTTTATTGGCCTAAAAAATTGAAAGATATCCCGCTTATTTATTTAAATGCATGCGATTTATTATATATACTAGTTATATATTATGTAATATAAAAAAGAAAACTATATAATTATAATGCTTAATGAGTCTGTTATTGCATTTATTAGTTTATGTATTCTTTATATTATCCTATGTTGAATGTATTATTTAATATTAGATTTAGAGTTATTACTTTTTATTTAAAGGATAACGAAGTGATCATCGAGGAGCTTCAGGAGGATGATTCGTTTGATAATACGATGCCCCCACTCCTTTCTATATCCTCTCCTTTATACCTATCCCATACTGTCCCGCCGTTCATTTACCAATATGTAGGAGATCAAATTAAAATTATTCAAGTTTTAGGCAATCCCACAAATGTAACTGAGAAATTTGATTCAATTTTTAGCCATTTAAAGGAAAGAAATGATCAAAATGTAAAGGACACTGATAAAGACATTATAAATGTGCGAAAAGACGATCAATCTAACATTCCTTTAGCTTCTCAAACAATAAATAGTTCCAATGATAAAATTCCTGTGTCGGATGAAAAACTATTACAATCAAATCTAGAGAATGAATGCAAAGAAAAGCATGAAACAGATATGTCAGAAGAATTTCTTGATACTGTAAGCACAAGTTCTTCAGAAAATGACAACTATTCAGCCGAGAGTGATGATGAAGCTTCCTACGGTACACCTGAGCCAACGCCTAAATCTGTCAAAAAAACTGTTAAAGGCAAATATGGAAAGAGTAAAGCTCCATCACCTCCTAAAGTAAGTGATGTCGCGGCACTTTCTACAAGTGAATTAGATTCAACTGAACCAACTCGAATCGCACACGATAATGAAGCTACAATAATTAATGATGAAGTCTGTGATGTTCCTAGTCAAGAAATCTCAAAGGACAATCTAACTATAGATGTTAAACCAGGACGGGCTAAATCGAAATCGCCTGTTCGATTACCAATTGGAAGCAATATGGTATTAGGCAAATTATTGCACTTTCCAAGTAAATTAGCTTTTTGGAACAAAGGTGATGAGAAATCTAAATCTGACATATCTATTTCTTCCGCAAATGAAAGTAGACGATCTTCAGAAAAAGCCTTTGATGAATTTCAAAGTACCTTGGATGTAACGAATCTTGCAAATGATAAATCTTTAGAAATACCTCAAATAAACACACCCGACGACGATAGTAAAATAAGTAATAAAGATGCTGGAAAAGAAAATATAACGCAGGATATCTTGGAAAAGAGTGATGAATTACAAAAGATTATTGATGCGAAATTGGAAAGTCATCCGGAGTACAAATTTGTTCCTTTACATGATGAAATTGAAACCGCCTCAAAAAGCACCGATGTATAGAATCCTCCTAACGTTCCAATTTAGGTTTTATAGCGGGCACAGGCAGAGCAGTATGTTCACTTTTAGTTTTGTGAGTTTTGCATGGAGTTAAGCATTGTGTTTTATTTATTATTTGTTCATAGAGCGATATGCATCTGGCGTAGTGTACGGATTTATTTTAAAAACTTTATATATCATACATAATTTGATATTTTTTGGTACGCAAATGGAAAGAGCGCAAGACATTTTTATGGATAATACTGTATAATTATTTAAAAATATTGAAAGCTTTGAATGTAATGTTCATGTCATGTCTTTGCTTTGCTTTGCTATGGCAGATGTGTATCTCTCTCTGTAAAAGATAAATATTAAAATTATGTTTAGGTACTTTTATTTGCTGCATAGAATCCTCATTTAAATTTATCCTATTTACTAAATTTCATAATAATATTTATTAAATAAATTGATATTATGTGTGTATTTGTTGTGTATTTTTATCTATAACAATTAGCACAATGTGGCTATTAGTTAATTTATCTGTGTGTGTGTTTATGTAATATGCTTATCTTCCTTTGAATGAAATCATATATGTAATATATTTTAAATAACATATAACAATCCCCGATGTTCCTAAAATAAAGAATAGACTGATATATAGTATGGATTTGAATGTTGAAGTATCGCTTTCGCTTCTTATTATTTTAAAATATTTTTTTTTATTTACAGGCAGTGCTGTCGGCCTCTGCTACAATACCTCGCGCAAAAAAATCTAGTAAAAGGAAAACACAATAAACACATTCAAAAAGTATTACATATATATCAGTATATTATTACATGAAGATAGTCTTGCTGCTTTAAATTTAATAGATTGAATCATTAACTATGTTGATTTTTGCATGTTTTGTTTCAAATCGTTTCGTGCAATGTGAGGTCACAAATATACAGAAGTTACCAATCTTTTAAGCATAAAATGCACATAGTGAATTAAGAAATGTTTCTGTTTATGAGATGAAGTTCTCAAAAATGTTTTAACCAAATATATATGTATAAATATTAACTATATTATATTTGCAATAGCAAATTCGCTACGCAAAAATTATACTCATAATAAACATATCACCCCTCTGTTGTGAGCTATAAAAGGGGAGGATTAATATTTAATTTGCTCTTTCATTGGTAATATGTATATATTTTAGCCAAAATTTGCCAAATTTTAAGTAAACTGAAACTTCAATATGTTATATTACGTCATAATATTTAAATCGTAGACTGTTAGAAGAATATTTAAATTATGACCTAGTCTTATTCCTTTGTACCGAAGGATATATGCAAGTCCAAAGAGCTTGTACACAATCAATTTACAAGATAATTTATATACATAATTTAATGAATGATTATTATCATTTTTAATGTTTCCAAAGCTGTGGTGTCGAATATTATTTAAGTATTGTATGTATCCTTTATAATATGTAGTTGCAATTGCATAGGTAAAATTATTTAGATTGCTTCCAATTTATATTATAAAAGAATCCTGTGTCCTCTATCTTTTTTGTTCATTCAGCAAATGTAAAGACAAATAATTTGTAATAATGGTGCAGGTGGTATGCATCTTTTGATTTTGATCGTTATAAGTTTATGAACATGTGAAAAGAATTGCCAAGGCAGTATTATTCATAAAAATATAAAGGAATATTTTTAATACATTGTAGAAATATAAAAGGAGTGTGGTAATCAAAATTGTTTATGCTGTGTTATGTTAATTTCTAAGGACTTGAAAATGTTCCTTCATAAGATTAGTTGTAATTGATTTTGTTTAATTGAATTATGATAGCACAAAATGCCCATGTATAAAGAGTCATCCATGACATCATTATGTTAATATAAAAATTATGTCCAGTTTAAATTTATCAAAAATGTATTGATGTTTCATTTAAAGTTATAAATCACAATAGCTACAACTTTCTTCAAATTCATACTAGCCACAGATTAAGGTGTTGAGCATGTTGAGAGGCTTATTGCTTCAAGTGTTGTATGCACCTAACTAATACAATGTAACTGTAATCAAATTATTTCGTCTATGCAGATTATGAATAAGAGCGAGCGCGCACGAGCAACTTTGTCTCCGCAACTATTTTGTCTCTCCCATCAATTTGTATCGGGAGTGGCGTCGCTACGTGCGCGCACTTTCATACTAGCCCATAGGTGGGAGAGACAAAATAGTTGCGGAGACAAAGTTGCTCGTGCGCGCACTGTCTAAATTAATATTTGCGTTTTAATGGAAATAAAATTATGAAAAATATGTATAATAGTTTTATTTATAAAATATAACATTATAAAATACCACCACTCTTCAATCTCAAAGTATCAAAGATAAATTTGCCATGATCACTTCTATATTCATGATTGAGTAGTTGATTCTCTAATAAATTTAATGAATCTGTATCCCAAGATTTTATCCAGTAAAATAGAGATAATAACTTATGATAATCATTATTATTTACACAATCACTTATCATTATTTTTGGTAAGTTTGTAATGATGTTCAGAAGCTTTGGCTTCAATACAGAATTAAAAAGTGCATTTTTGCTAACTGCAAATTTGTGAATTATGTCCACAGTTTGTAATGTAAGAGATTCTCCAAGGAGAATATTGGGCAAGTTTTTCAACCATTTTTCAAATAAAGGATTCGAGTGGAAATGCACTAGTTTATCATTCATAGCTATTTGACACAGCAAAGTGAATATTTGTTGGTGGATATCATCACTTTCTGTTTTATTAAAATATACTTCAATGATTTTTTTAAACAGTGAATCCATAACTACAGTAGTTCTAGTCCAACCAGTTATTTCTTTTGAAAACATTGATTGCAAGATTTTGAAAACAATCTTATTTACATTTTGATTTAACTTGTAATCAAGCACTCTTTCTATGTAGCCAACAACTGTATTTATAAGTTTGCTATCTTGTGCAATATGGATACGAGGATTCAACATGATATACAAGTAGCAGATTTGTAGGTTTTCTATACTCAATTTGGGATCAGATATTACATCTTCCATACTATTTTCACTGCTTTTAGCCTGCCTTGTTCTAACATTTGTCACATATGGAAATGAACTGCATATATTTTGACTAAAAAGTGATTTATACTTCTGGCAAAACAGTTGTTCTATATTGGAACTGGGTGTTCTTTGGTGATAGAATTTGACAAGGTCCCATATAGTGGATATCACTTCTAGTATATGTCTCAGTAATAAAGCAGCATCCTCAGTTACAACAGTTTCCATGCGGTTCCCAGATTGTGCATTGGGACTAGCTTCTATCCATGTTTCAAATAGTAAAGGCATCAACGTCTCAATATACTCTCTGAATTTATGGACTTCATCTATTTGCAGCATGTCTGAACTCTTTGTAGAGAAACAAGATAGGTGACAAATTGATATATAAACTGGATTAAATAAAGGATAGTGATTAGGGCCATCCATGTTAAAACTTTTTTTCTTTGTGTCATCTGACTTTTCAATAAGTGAAACTTTGTTGTAATCTGCAAATTTGTGTAAAAAGCCTTTCAATCTGTCTAGAACTTTAACCCTCCATTTGACACTGGTTATTTGACTGTTGAGATTAACAGTTAATGTTCTTCCTGGTTTGGCATCTGTACGTAGTTTTGAAATCATGTCCAAAAAATTTGGTATTATTTTGTGAAAATCTTCTGCTCCTTTTTCTGGAGCACATGCTAACAGTATATCTAAAAATAGAAGCGAGTCCTCTTGAATTCTGTTATCAATATGAGTCATGGCACTTCGCAAGTATGTTGACATGATATCAAAAAATGGTTCAATCTTTTCAGTTTGTATATTTGATAATACTAAATGAAGAACTTTTAATGCAGCTTGCCGCACCTGTAACATAAAATTACCATGTATTTTATGTGTAAGAAATGAAGGGGAACAAAATAATGTCATCATATTTTAAAGAATATGGTAAATTAACATTGTTCTGTAACTTACATTTTTTTCCACATTTAATATTAGAGCACTAACACCCTGAATAACAGGGCCAAGACTTTGCTCAAGAATCTCTGTGTTTGAACTTATGATCTCCTTCAGGCCATCAAGTGCATCAGTACGAGACTGTGCATTGAAATGATTGAGTCTGGATAATAGTTCTTTGACGTTAAGTTTTCTAGTAGACAGAGCCTCTGTTTGAGCATGTTTTTTCAATTGCTCTTTGATTACTATCTTTTTAACTTTAAAATTGGTTTTAGTAACATTTGTTCCTTTGGGCAATTCTTTGTCTTTCTTGCCTTTCAATTTTGTTTTCGACTTTTCTGCCTTTAGAAACTTTTTGTGGCGAGTTGCACCTGTTTTATGCATTGTTAAGTAATAAAAGATAACACTATTTTATCGTACGAACAAAAATATAATGATTTTAGTAATGACTCTTCTAACTATTTAAGAAAACATGTCTATACTTTTAAATGAACAGCAATGTGTTTTAAATTTAGTATTTACAGGTTATGTTCTGTGTTATTTCAACAATTTGTCGGATTTCGAACACGAATAAAGTGACAAGTGACAACGTCAGTTCTCACGTCTCACATATGACGTTATTAATTATTATTGCCATTCAAGAAAATTTTAAAATACTTCTACAAAGCCAAATCTTCGTTAATAATGAAAAGCGGTGCAAAGAGTGAAAAAATCATAAATATGCACCAGGTATCTTTCTTCTTGACACTGTAGTCTTTACACATTATCATAATTGAGAAAAAAATATATATGCACATCTGGCAACAATATAATAATTACTCTGTACTGGCAGCAGCGGTAAGTGGCAACATTTACGTCAATTTACAATTACGTCAAAAGTCAAAACTTTTAACTTGCTCTGTGGTCAAAACGCACAAAATATCTTGTTTACAAATCGTAAATTTATATTATTTTCTTTAAAGAACTAAATAACTTAAAATATGAAGATAAAAAAGCAACATAAGAAGAAGAAATATCTTCATAAACTTAACCGTAAAAGAATGCATTTGAAACAAAAAAGTACTGGGACGATTAAATGGTTTGTAAAACACGTGGTTTTAACTTACATAACGAATTATAATAATATGTATTTGTTTCCGCAGTTTATAATATGATTAATATTTTTTTAGTAAAGCACTTAAGGAGGCCTGGAATCATAGTAAATCCGCATCCCGTAACTTACGAGATATGGGTCTGGCGAACGATCCTAACAAAGTTATAAAAATACCCAGTTTCAAAGAAGAGCAATTAAAAGTAGCCAAGAAAATTGTTAATCCAGAAGCTCCAGATGTAGAAAAAGTAGTTGCTAAAAAATCTCGCAAAAAGGTTGTTGCCAAAAAATTAGAAGAAGAAGCTACTGCCCCTAGAGAAAGGAGATTCATGTAAGTATATAAAGAGTATTCATAAAATGACATTTGGCTGAATTGCAGTACCTAGGTTTGATCACCATAAAATGTGTTTTGTATTTCAATAACTTTACAGGCACTGGGTGTAAATATATTATTGCTATAAATCTATACATCTAATAAAATTGTTAAAAGCTCAATTTGTATTGAAGAAAATGTTATAATTTTATTTATTTTACAATTTTCAGGCTACCAAAAGGACAAGTTGAATTTATTACTTATTTACTAGATAAATATGGCCATGATTATAAAGCAATGGTAAAAGATAAAAAGAACTATAACCAATATACATGGAAACAACTGAGGGCCAAAGTGAAAACATTTATGGGCATACCATTACAATATGGGGAATATTTGAAATCAAGAGGACTGTTAGACAAAGAAGAAAATGAAGAAGAGCTCAAGGAACAAGCAAAAGCGTTAATTATGGATGATAGTGATTAAGTTATATTTTACATAAATAGTAGGTTTAAGATATTGAATTCCCCTTTTGATAGAATCAATGATTTATTTAATCTTTTGACTCATTGAGGAATTTAAATTATGTACCTGTTACATGTCTGTGAAGAATTTGAACTCTGTCACTTATCCTCTCTGAATATTTAATTTTACCTTTTGCTGTATGTTATTTTATATGTAAATCAATCTACCCAAACACACGTTTGAAAGTTACGGAATTTCTACAGCAAATATTGCATATTTGCAATAACTAAAGTAATTTAACAACAATTCTTTGTGAACCTATAATGTATAAGTATAAAATAAAAAATATATACTGTTAAAACTTATTTTATTTCTATAATAGTCTGCATTGACATCCTTAATATTGCACACAACTTACAAATACCACTCATTTGTCCAAAGAACAATAAACAATTTATTTCTTGTAAATATCAATAATTTTATTGAGTTTTGCAATCACTTGGAATATCCTTTACTGATTTAACATTATTCAGCTCTTCATACCATTCTTTTTCCATATCTAATAGTTGTTGGGGCTTCTTGTACTGTAAATTTAAATTTAATAATGATTAGTGATCTAGTCTAGTTTTATAATAGTAAAATTTTATTGCTCTGTTAAATCTTAAAATATAAGTCAGATTACTGTTAGTAAGTTTATTTTTTGATAACTGGTATACATTACATACTATGCTTAATAAACTGTAATAACACAAAAAAAAGCTTCCATCGATTTTGGAAGCTTCATTAAAATACAGATATAAATCCATCAGGCCCCGGAATCACAGACACAATAGAAAATCTATTGTGTCACGGTCGGATCTGGCTGCTCGGTGGTTGAGAGGTTAAAATATAAATCTTACCATTACAATGAGAGTATTATACTTATGGGAAGATTGTATGTTGGCTTGTTCAACATTTAAACCGAGTCTTGTAAGTTCAGGAATAAATAACTTCTTATAGTATTTCTTATTTGTTGTACTGACAACGATACATTTCTCATCATTGTTTGCTTTTAACCCATATGTTTCTATTGGATATGACAAGTTTCTTATTCTCCATTCCAAATTAACTCTAGTATTGCGCCTAGTAACAACTGGCTGAAACAAAAATAAGAATCATGTTGAAGACGAACAAAATACTCAAGCGATTATTTGATGAAAGTGAAACATAGAGATCCAAGCCATTAATGTTACATTATAAATTCCTTCAGAATAAAAATAAACAACAGTGATATGATACATCTAATATCTTAATACTATTATAAAGGCGAAAGTTTGTATGGATGTTTGTTACTCTTTCACGTGAAAACGACTGAACCGATTACAATGAAATTTAGCACACATATAGAGGGTAACTTGGATTTACACATAGGTTTTTATCCCGGAAATCCCATGGGAACGGGAACTATGCGGGTTTTCCTTTGCAAACGCGGGCGAAGCCGCGGGCGGAAATCTAGTCTAATAATAAAATGAAAAAAGGAAATTATAAAAGTTATGTACGAGTTTGATAAAATAAATATGTTTTATTCCTATCTACAGAATATCATAAGTCTATGAATATCTTGTTATGATACTAATAACTCATATTAATATTAAACAAAATAAGGTATCAACAGTTGGTTTGACATACCTGGTCTTTGCTTTCAACAATTTCAGCAGAATCTATAGGCTGCACTGCATCTGGTATAGGATCTCCTATCTCAACATCCCATTTCCCTTCACTACCTAGTTTTCCTTTAGACTTCCATGCTCTTCGGAGTAGCACTTTAGTATCCACATTATATTCTTCAACCATTTCTTTGTCATCATCAAATTTATAGTGAATTTTTCTTACTTTATCTTCTTTTAAACACGTTTTCTCTGCATTTAATAAAGATCTGTACCACACTGTATTTTTGTACATGTTTTCTTTAAATCGTCGTATTACTTGTTCTTCAAATATAGCTTTATCCGATTCATAAGCTTCGACCAAACAAACTTTTCTTTTCATTTTGTTTCTATGGTAACCATTAGACGTGTTGCCTAAAATTTTTAAAATTATTTTGTGCCTTGATAATGTTTTGTGTGTAATACAAACATCATACAAAATATATATGTTAATTTAAATTTAGAGCTTTAGATGTTTGGTTACAGCCAAGTTCCAGCATAAGTAATGAATAGTATTCATCGCAAACAAAACAATATTAATTATTTGGCGTAAAGTCGAAAATTTAAATAAAAATTTATGTATCTGAATCGTAGATCTGAATGGACTGTCAAGTGTCAACCACCTGTCAAGTGTCAAGTATAGATTCTAGTTTATTTCGGTTTACTTATTCTGTTTGATTGTCCGCGAGATTTCATTCGTGAAATAAACTTTACCAAGAGTCCTCTACCATTAATTTATTTAAAAACTAGCTTCCGCCCGCGACTCCGTCCGCGCGGATGTCGGTCTTCGCGTGGATGGTTTATTTCTCCATTTTGAGTAACTCTGACAATACCATCTTATAAATATCTATTGGACTCAAATACGGCTAGGCCTATAATAATACCCAACGTGTGTTCGCTGTTCTACAGAACAACGTCTATGGATAAAACTGAAAAATTAAGATTATTTTTTTTCTTCGTATTTTTTCAGGATAAAAAGTATCCTATTTTACGCCCAGGATAATAAGGTATAATTATACCAAGTTTCATCGAAATCGAACCGTTAGTTTTCACGTGATGTCTTCACATACAGACAGACAGACAGACAGACAGACAGACAGACAAAAATTTTTTTAATCACATATTTGGGTTTGGTATCGATCCAGTAACACCCCCTGCTATTTATTTTTTCAATATTTTCAATGTACAGAATTGACCCTTCTACAGATTTATTATATGTATAGACTAACAACAATATTAAAATTGTTGTTAAAAGTTTAAAATTAATTACTGCATATTATTTATCGGATCGGCGTCCAACACTGATATTGGATCGGATAACGTGAAAACTGTGGTCAAAACCTTGTCAAAATGCTGTAGTAGACTACATAGCGGATAAAAAAAAATTAAAAAAAAAATCCTGCAAATTCCCTAATGGCTGGTTCACACTTTGATTAGTGCGAGTGCAGGTGATGAGTAGTACTACGTGTGGACAGCGACTGTTTAGTGCGAGTGTTTAGTAGGCTGTGTAGTAAAGTGAATAGAAGCGTGTTCTATTTTTTTGCGAGTGGACTGCGAGTAGCCACGTCCCGCGCGCCCTCCCTTCCCCCTCACTCGCAATGTGCCTGCCTAAACACGTCTGGACAGGAGTGTTTAGTGTTTAGTGTTTAGCGTAGTGTGTAGCGTCGCGAATTTCACCATTGTCCTGCACTCGCACTAATCACCTGCACTCGCAGTTGAATTGGACACTACTCGCACTACACACCTGCACTCGCACTAATCACCTGCACTCGCACTAATCAAAGTGTGAACCAGCCATAAGAGCTAGCGCGCACGAGCAACATTGTCTCCGCAACTATTTTGTCTCTCCCATCAATTGTATGGAGAGTTGCGTCGCTACGTGCGCGCACTTTCATACTAGCCCATGGGTGGAGAGACAAAATAGTTTCGGAGACAAAATAGTTGCGGACACAAAGTTGCTCGTGCGCGCTAGCTCTAATTTGAAGATCATTTTTGAGGATATTTATTACTTAATCTGTGCTTCCCATAAACAAAATAATAAACGTCACGAATTAAAATTTAAAATGACAAATTGCGTTTTGAGGTTATAGTTTATATTTACAAAATAGTCATTTAAATAAAATAAAAAATATTAATTTTACATTCAGTATAGTAAATAGTTTAACTTTAGTCTTTAATCTTTATCTTCTATACTTTAAAATGGCTCCTAAAATTCCTGATAGGTAGGTTTTTCGTGTTTTATTTATACTTTTGTATTTTTTGTATTACTACTGTTTGGTTCTGATTTAAACCATATTTCAGATGGATACCCTATAAAGCATTTGGTAAAGTTATAGAAGGCACTCGGATTATTTGTTTCAAGGTTCCACTCCACCGGGTATGTAGAAAAATAAATATTAGAGAATATAATATGACTATATTACAATAATTAGTCTATAAATTGAGATATCTTGGCTTGTGTAACAGTTTGTTTTTTTCCTTTTATTAACTGAACACAAAATTATATGTATTTTCAACAGGGGTAAAATACATACTTATACATAGTTAGATTTTTCATAAGTATATAAGATGATCTTAGTAACTTTAGCAATGTTGAATATTACAAACCTATAAATATATAGGTAGGTACCATCCATACACACTTGTAATAATATTATGATGTCTTTATGAGTTGTAATTTGTAATGATTACTTAGATTTTTAAAGCCGCTCGTCCAAACTCTGCCTGGGTTGACCCGGGATAGAAACAAATTTATTTCATAGTTTACTATGATATTGGTAATAAATAAATATTAAATACTTAAATAACAATGTGTAAAAATGTACGAAATATTAATTCAGTGTGCACAATTTTGATTGTGGAATTTAATATGCAAGCACAGAATACATAATAGTAGCTAAACGCTACAGAACGGACACTCTCTGCCTCCCACCAAAATTAAACACCTCACCCCGCACGATCAGGCTATTGGATGGCTCGCATTTTTCCGGAAGGACGATACGCAACGAAGATTGACAACATTAATCAAATTGACTTAAAGTAATTTTATTATTTTGGATTTGTGGTTATCGTTTTTCGTAGAAAATGGTTAGATATAATTGTGCTGTTTACGGATGTATTTCATCAGAAAAACACAAATTTTTTTACGCTAGTCACAATTAATAAGCGTTAACACACACATTTGCACTCCCTACAGTGTGACTGTCAAAACGATAATTTAGTATGGAGTGTCTGGGGTGTGATGCAAGAATAAAATCTGCGCATTGAAAAATCATTGTGTGGAAACAGCCTAAACCACTGAATGGATTTGGACTAAATTTAGTCTCAACATAAATATATACCTAACTAGCGGTCCGCCCCGGCTTCGCCCCTGGTACATGTTTACGTTTTCTCTACATAAATAAGAATCATTCTCGTACTTCAAGGAATATAATAAAAAAAGAATTATCGCAATCGGTTCAGCCGTTCTCGAGTTATGCGCTTACCAACACATTTTGCGATTCATTTTTATATATATCTAAGATTAATTTCGTTAGTAAACATTGGTATTTATAAAATTTTACTAATATGTACTAATTATTAGATACATTTGTAGATTTTTTTATATTACCGCCATCTACTATCCCTCGTAGAATTATTTATTCGAACAATGCGTGGTTCATTGAACGCTACATAGATGGCGCGCAATCAAATTTTATTATTTAAACTGTAATCGTTGCAGGCCTGTAAAATTAAGTTTTGCTACAACATTTGGGCACATTTTTTTTCTTTTTATTTTCTAGTTTTATTTACGTTATCCTACACGGTATGTTCAAAGGTTTAATAGATTTTTTGGAAGCACCATCTGTACGTAATAGTCTCGTAAGGTAAAGTTTTCATCTAGCATATTAGTAACTATTTGCTATCGCAATCACAGGGTGTTAATATCCGAACCGAAAAACGGTATAGTTATTCGAAATATATATAACGTGGAAATGCGCAAGGATAACTGTAACAACGTTACGTCTATGCATCTATTAGAGAGCATGTGAAAACATTGAATATCTATCAGCGACTAATAGTGGCCGGCTATTCTTGAATTAGTGGAATTTGCACCTGCGCCACAAAAGGGAACCGACAATGAAATGCATTATTGGTGAAGAAGTACTTACGTCGCACAATACTTATTTATCTAACTGTGAGGCCGTCGCACACTTGAGCACTACAGTTAGACGACAAACATCGCTCCGATCAGTGTTAATTTGTTCTGCATAGCATTTGCATTGCTATAATATCAATTGTTTGATTTGCTTGCATTCGATCGAATCGTGGGCTTCAAGATTTCCTTAGCGGACAAATAGGTTGTGGCACCTTTACGAATTATTTACTTGCAGACAACTTTGGATGTTTTTGTAAATATTTGATTATAAAATAATATTGTGTAACTTTTTCTATTTTTATTTTATCATTTTCTAACATGCGATTCAAAAAAATTGTACGCGTTCAAAAACATGCTTTTGTAAAGTTCTATCTGATCTTTTTTGTTTATTATAATATTATCTTAGGCAACTTGAATTTTCTTTATCTCTTTATTACCGTATTAAGAACGACTAAGATTAGATGTTACATACAGTTACAATATCATAATCCATACAAAAATATCCAGTCTTGTTCAAAGTTTTAAAAAAGTACGGTGATCTTATCGTACAAAAAATTAAGATACACAAAAAATGCATTTTATACCCGAAATATGTACAGTCACGAGCAATAATATATGCCTAGGGGGCGATGTGCAAAAATGTGTCACTAGAACAAATTCAATAATATCTGTCTGCCGGCTGCCCGTATACAGCAAAAATATCTGACATTAGTGATTAGTAGGCAACATAATAAAGTGGCATCAAAATTATGTGACGAAAATGTACAGCAAATAATTGTGATAACCTCTCACAGCATAAATATGTGACGTCACCTAGGAGGCAAATAATTTTGATGCCACTTTATTATGCTGCCTACTAATCCATACTAATATTATAAATGCGAAAGTAACTCTGTCTGTCTGTCTGTTACTCAATCACGCCTAAACTACTGAACCAATTTGCATGAAATTTGGTATGGAGATATTTTGATACCCGAGAAAGGACATAGGCTACCTTTTATTGCGAAATATGTACCACGGGCGTAGCCGGGGCGGACCGCTAGTGTCAGATATTTTTGCTGTATACGGGCAGACAGATATTATTGAACTCGTTCGTGTGACAGATATTTTTGCTAATCTGCAAATAGTTTAATATATATTTATGCTTCTGACTGTACAAATTACTTACTTATATCTAACCTCGATTTCATGTGGTTTTTCCTTAAGAATTTGTTTTGGGTAAGAGCATGTCATGAGAGGTATAATATTAAAAGGACTCGATAATTGAGCAGTTGTATAGAAGTCGATATCGTTCATTGAAATACGTGCAAAATTCAGGTCGGATTGCGGCTTCTCCCTCAATATTAGAGACAGCCCAAGAATGCCTTTGGTTGGGCGAATTAGTTCATATTGTTTAATATCATACGTCTTTGGCTCTATTTTACACGCTATTCAATGTAGAAACCGACACTGTAAATTAAGTTACGATCGAGTATAAACAAGGCAAAGAATTGATTTTTTATCACATATCGGTATTTAGAGAAGATAAGTTGGAAAATGTTTGACATGATCATGTAATAATTTAACAATCTAATTAATATCAACAATCTAATTAATATCAACAATCTATTTAAAACAATAAAGTTAAACAATAAATTAACAATAAAGTGCTCCGTCTTCACTCTTCCCGTTCGTTTTATACTATTGTATGGCGAAATAAAAAATAAAAATATTTATGGTGTGCGATATTTATTGACAACTAGCTTCCGCCCACGACTTTGTACGTGCATCCCCGTTTTCCCCCGTTACCGCAAGAATTTCGGGAAATCCTTTCTTAGCGGATGCCTACGTCCTAACATCTACCTGCATGCCAAGTTTCAGCCCGATACGTCCAGTGGTTTGGGCTGTGCGTTGATAGATCACTATATCAGTCACCTTTGAGTTTTATATACATATACAGTGGTGGACGTTTAATTAGAAACAGGTAACACGATGAAGTAGTCATCAAGTTTATTTAACATTTGTGTATTAAAGTATTAGAGATTAAGCATTATTTCATATGTAATAGAACACCCGTTTATCTAGTTTTATAATAAATTGCTTAATTTTAATCAAACGTTAGCTTAAATTAATAAAATCAAACAACTTTAGGTGAAGTCTGATTTCCGCGTATTTTCAGTCTGGACAACAAATTAGAAACAGCATGTTTCGAGGGTTCTAAAGTCAAAACCTATTAAAATGCCGTCAATATTTTTTTCATCTATAAATATTTGCACGATTTTTTAAACATTCTATCTAAAAGTTTCTAAAAATTAATTTACTTTGCAGCAAAAATGTGTAAAAGTAAGATTCGTGACCCATCAACAAGAAAAATAATTTTAAGTTTACATTTTGACAAAAACTGGAGTTACAGGAAAATTGCAAATCATTTAGAGTGTTCGATAAAAAGATATTCAATGCTATAGTTTATTTCAAAGAGCATGGTACTTCTGATTAAGTGCCTAGAAAAGCTTGACCATGAAAAACTACTGCTCGCGAGGATAGGTAAATTATTCTTTTCGCAAAGATAGATCCATTTAAAGGTTCCAATTCTATTAGGAAATATGTTTTTGCAAACGTGTGAAAATCTCTTACAATCTGAGCCACGACGTTGTAAAGCCGTTGTTGTCTATAAAGATTATAACAATCTAAAAACAACCCCATACTATAATGTTTCCTCCGCCTTGCTTTACTGTTTTTAATTTATTATCTAAGGTATGGTTAACTGGACGACGCGCGTATCTTTTGCCATCAGAATTGATTAAATTAATTTCTTTCGTCCCAAAATAAAACTTTTTCACTGGCGGACTGTTCTCAAACAATATTTCTTAGTAAATGCAAATCGTCGTTCCCTGCCTAATAAGAAGCTGTACTTTCCTGGCGTCTCTCACAAACAATTGCCTCGACTTACCACCCGAAAACCGATCTCATCGACACATGGCGTGGTTCATCTTCGGAAAAAACTAATTTTATAATAGAATTTGAGCTTTTAAATGGATCCATTTTTGCCAAAAGAATCATTTGCCTATCCTCGCGAGCAGTGATTTTTCATGGTCCAGCTTTTCTAGACACTTGATCAGAACTACCATGCTTATTGAAATAGACTGTAACATTGAATATCTTTTTATCGAACACTCTAAATGATTTGCAATTTTCCTGTAACTCCAGTTTTTGTCAAAACTCAAAATGTAAACTTAAAATTATTTTTCTTGTTGATGGGTCACGAATCTTACTTTTACCCATTTTTGCTGCAAAGTAAATTAATTTTCAGAAACTTTTAGATAGAATGTTTAAAAAACGGTGCAAATATTTATAGATGAAAAAAATATTGACGGCATTTTAATAGGTTTTGACTTTAGAACACTCGAAACATGCTGTTTCTAATTTGTTGTCCAGACTGAAAATACGCGGAAATCAGACTTCACCTAAAGTTGTTTGATTTTATTAATTTAAGCTAGCGTTTGATTAAAATTAAGCAATTTATTATAAAACTAGATAAACGGGTGTTCTATTACATATGAAATAATGCTTAATCTCTAATACTTTAATACACAAATGTTAAATAAACTTGATGACTACTTCATCGTGTTACCTGTTTCTAATTAAACGTCCACCACTGTATATATAGATATCAATAAAAGAGTTGCTTCTTGGGAGCCAAACTTACATCGATTTCTGTCAATATTTTGGTCTACACTGTGCTTATGTGGTGCCCATTGCCCAAACGTGACCTTAATCCCGTTATTACCAATGGTGTCTATTTGCTTACCGACGTGTCAAAATATTTGTTCCCTTATAAAGGGAAGAGCCCGGCTCAGAGGCTAATCTCATATTTGATAAAGCATCTGTGCGTCATACTGCGTTCTATGAATAGAAGACTTTTTATCTCTAAGTCTTTTCATTTTTTTTCCAAAGAAATATCCCTTTATTCGGCATCCGCGGCGCTTTCATTCCGTTCCCTTATACAACGGGATCCGATCATAAATTTTGATGTTTTGTTTAGTTTGAGTTATAAAGGGATATTACCGTAATGGCAATCGGTAGGTGTAATTTGATATAACTTATAGCTATGTAAGATTTTTATTGTTATTTATTAGTAAGGGTTAGGTTTCCTTAAGTCGTCTGGTCAAAAGAACAATACATTGCCGTAGCAAGTTATTAATGATTTTATTAATTGAATTGCATTAAGATTATGTTGATGTGATGTTTCGTTTAGCAGTAAATAACATAACTACAATTTTAATTAAAAACTAGATTCGAAATTGATAACCTTTGTACTTCGAATGGGTTTCAATTTATGAAGCATCGTTCAAAGGCACTTTTAAAATTGCGAAGGCGCCACAATGAATATACGTTATTTACGAGTGTTTTGACTTTCATCGACTTAAGCGATCTCACAGGCACACAGACGGTGTCAATCAGCTAAATAATTCTTTGATAATAACAATATTTTCTTTCGCAATGTATTTAGACGATATCATCTGTCTAGCGTCTCACACAATTGGTGTAACGACATTGATCGCTTGTTTTCATTATGCGCGCACACGAAGCTCTCTTATAAAGTTATAAAGCTTGGACGTTTCTTATTGTCCCCTTCATTTTTATTTGTTTTGGCCTGTTTAAAGCTAACTTAGTGACATATGAAGCTGCCTCTCTTTATCTTTTATTTATAGGTATGGACAATTGGACGCTCGTTCGTGTGTTCGCGTGTTGTTTATGTGTGTCCATAAGCGTTGGAAAATTATCAGAATTGTTTATGTATTTGAATTCAAAATTATTATTTAAGGATGTATCCAATTACGAGTATATTTTATGATTTAGAGCTTAGGTTATACGCGTTACGAAATATGTAGGTACATTGTAGATTACTTAAAGCACATAAACCAATATTTGACAATATTTGAAAGTAATTTATTTTGTTATCTGTCAATTGTTTGAATACACTCTATGATCGTTACCATTGCCAAATGGCAATTCCCAATAATAATACATAATATAGGAATAGAAAGGGATACTTGTAGTTCCCACTAGAAAAATATTTAAAACTACATCAAGCTTAATTAAAATATTTCAAGCTTGTTCCATGGTGGTTGCGATTGTTTTTACCCGACTACGGCAAAGCAAAAGGAGGGTTATAATTTTGACAGGCTATGTATGTATGTATGTTTTTTTTTTTTTTATTATAGAGGGAAAAAATACTGTTAAGTATCTCAGGTCATGATCTGCGACCTGGTATGTCGGTCTCGATCATGGTGTCATGATCCATACCGACTAAAACAACCCTCTTTCTCCAGCCCCATATCCCCGCGGGATGGCCGTTAGGCTTTACTTCACGGGGGGGGACGTATAGCATTGCTGCTTTTCTTCTCCTTATTTAGGTCTTACGCCACAGCTTTTCGCATCTGCTCCTTGCTTCGTAGGTCTTTTAATACCTCTGTTGCGAAGTTGCTTGTTGCTTCCCATGCTTGTTTTGATGAGAGCATCGCTGCTACTAGCGTTTCAGGACAAACTTCTGCTCCTACTATACTTTTCCAGGTCTGCCGAGCTTCCTGGTAATCTGGACATGCGAAGAATACATGTTCGGCGTTTTCGTCCTGTCCGCTGCATGTTGTGCAGTCTGGAGAGTCTTCGTGTTTGAACCGGTGCAGGTATTCTCGGTAACAACCGTGGCCAGAAAGCATTTGGGTCAGGTAATAATTGACGTCGCCATGATTTCGGTTGACCCAGGGTTTAATTTGCGGAATGAGGCGGTGAGTCCATCTTCCTTTAGTGGAGGCATCCCATATACGTTGCCACCTTTCGACACTCCTTCGTCTTTCATCCCTTTTCAACTCAGCCATTGTGAGTGTTGTGCTGGATTTCTTGCGAATGTATAAGTTCTTCCGTTCTTCTGCTAGGACTTCAATTGGAAGTAATCCTGAGATCACGCATGATGCCTCCACGGACACGGTACGAAATGCGCTGGCAATGCGTAATGCGCCAACCCTGTACGTCGATGCGACTTGTCGTTTGGGTTGTTGCTTTTGCAGCACGTCAGACCAGAGTGGAGCACCATACAGGAGTACGGACGTTGACACAGATGATAGCAGTCTTCTTCTATGTTGTTTGGGACCTCCAATATTGGGCATGAGTCGGGCTAATGTTGTTGCTACCACCGCTGCTTTGGTTGCTATATGCTCAGCATGTTGGTTGAAGCTTAGCCGTGAATCGAGCATTATCCCAAGGTAGCGTACGTATGGCTGCGTTGTTATCTCATAGTTACCGACTGTGAGTGACATTGTTTCTGGCAGTTTCCTACTGGTGATGAGTACGGCCTCAGTTTTGTGTTTTGCTAACTCCAATCCAACTGAGTTCATCCACTCTTGAATAACTTGAAAAGTCCTATCAAAAACCCAGTTTACTTCCTCCAAGTATTTGGCTACTACCACCACTGCCAGGTCATCGGCGAATGCAATGAGTTGTGTTTCACTAGGCACTTTACATTTGAGTAGCCCGTCGTACATGATATTCCATAGAAGGGGACCCAGTACTGAACCTTGCGGTACTCCTCCGGTTACACTGTATTCCTTAGGTCCACCTTCAGCGTCATATATGAGGACCCTGTCTTTAAAGTAGCTGGCTACTATGTCCTGAAGATAGTCTGGAACTTCCAAGTTTGAGAGCGCTGTCATTATAACATCCCATCTTGCTGAATTGAAAGCGTTCTTTATATCTAAGGTGGCAACAAGGCAGTACTTCTTGGAACCTCCTTTCCATCTAGCACCGGAAATCGCTTGTTTGGCAATGTCCATGACAAGTCCGATGGCATCTAGAGTGGATTTGCCTTTCCGGAAACCGTATTGGAAGTTCGACAGTAGCGGTTCGACCACTTCTTCAATTCTGTTATGAACTATTCTTTCTAGTATTTTTCCAGTTGTATCTATCATACATAGAGGACGGTAGGATGATGGTTCGTCGAGGGGCTTATTGCCTTTCGGGAGCAGTACCAACCTTTGTCATTTCCAAATTTTGGGAAAGATCCCTTCTTTGAGGCAGGCGTCGAAGGTTTCCAAAAAGATTCCTGGTACGGATTTTACTGCTTGTTTCAAGGCTACATTAGGAATGCCATCCAATCCAGGAGCTTTGGTGTTTCCAATTCTACCGCAGGCGTCAATAAGTTCCTTGTGTGTGACAGGTGGTATTATGAAGTTCTTATCATATTTTTTTTTATATTTTAGCTTTGATTGTTGCGGGAATAGCACCGTGACTATTTTCTTCAGGAAGGTTGGATTTGTAGGTGGTGGAGTTCGGTTATATTTTAGTTTTTTCATGACCACTTTGTACGGTCTACCCCAGGGATCACTTTCTACCTCTTCTAACATTTGGTCCAAGAGTTTCTTTTGCTCTCTTTGATTGCTTTATTTAACACTAAGCGAGCTTCCTTATACTTCTTGTAGAGTTGCTGAAAGTGAGGTGTTTTTCTGCATCTCTGGGAGAGTCGTCGAGCACGGATGCACTTTCTCCTTAGCTCGGCAATATTGTCATTCCACCAGTAAACCGGTGGCAGATTCCCTGTTCGTCTTCGAGGCATGGTTGCATCACAAGCAGTTGTTATTCTCCTCATAATCTCCCGAGCCTTATCCGACGCATGCCGTGCTTGAGTTGGTCGATCGTCCATGGTTACATGGAAGAGTTCGGGGTCGAAAATACTGACCTTCCAACCATTTCTATTTGATTTTTGCCTCACTGGTCTGGATTTCACTTGCCCACTCGATACCTCCCAATATAAGGCTCGATGATCGCTCGCAGTATAGACTTCGGAGACATGCCAAGAGGTATTTTCTTTTGCGAGAACGC
The DNA here is from genome assembly GCF_061535395.1 of Colias eurytheme. Classification (NCBI taxonomy): domain Eukaryota; kingdom Metazoa; phylum Arthropoda; class Insecta; order Lepidoptera; family Pieridae; genus Colias; species Colias eurytheme. Next base: position 6,998,291 of record NC_142993.1, on the reverse strand, counting down.
TGCTTACAAATGTGACATCAACAATCGAGCTTGCTTCACCTCTACTAAATGTAGGTTCGTTCCCCTTGTTCAACAAGACCACATCTATTGCAGACATTGCCTCTATCAGTGCCCTTCCCCTAGCATTCGTGGTTTTGCTACCCCAGTCAATCGCCCAGGCGTTGAAATCACCCGCTATCGCCACTGGGAAGTTATTTTTCACATCATCCACAATGCTGTCTAGGAGATCGTTGAATTCCTCTATTGACAAACTGGGTGCGGCGTAACAGCTGTAAAAGTATACTCCCCCGATCCTAGCCTTCACAAAGCCCTTAGCGATCTTGTTGTTGTTGGTTTCTAAGGGGCTTTTACCACAGGCCCATAGGGCGACCTTCCCATTTTTGTCAGTGAGCCATATCCCACTGCTCAGGTGCTTATAAGGCTCAGAGATGATTACCACGTCCAGTTTTAGCTCACGTGTTGTCTGCATAAGAAGGTCATGAGCAGCCTCACAGTGGTTAAGATTGATTTGCATTACCTTGAGCATGGCTCCGCCTTTTTAACCGTCTGGAGTGCCTGTCTGAGGACGGGACATCTGTTTGATCCGGCGACATGTGCAATATTCTCTATTGACCCGTGCTCTAGGCACAGCACGCATTTGGCGTCTCTGGTGCACTCGGCAATTTTGTGACCAGTCTCTCCACACTTTATGCAGCACTTTGATTTGTCTACCTTGCTGTTGCAATTATGTGCGAGGTGTCCATAATTCCAGCACCGGTAGCACTTAATAGGTTTTTTGGTGCTTCAAATTCAAATTCAAATTCAAATTCAAATTTCATTTATTTACAAGAATGTAGTTACAAAAAAGCTGTTATTACAATGTTAACGCGCTAATACATTCTACCCATTTTCTGGGTGTGCAAATATTTAAATGGAAATAAGTTAAATTACACTACACCAACACTACACAAATTCTTCGCGTCACTAATCACTATTGTTAAACGTCACTAATTCTTCCTTGTCACAGATTCCGCAATGTAATAAGTTCTTGAATATCATAAAATTGTTTCTCCATTAACCATTTCGTCAGTTTCTTCTTAAATATATTTACTGGGAGATCCTTAAAGTTATCCGGTATTTTATTATATATTGTAATAGTCATAAATATCACACTATTTTTTGCTTGATTTATTCTACATGTTGGAAAGTGCAGTTTATTTTGATACCTCGTTAACATATGCGAATTTACTTCTCCTTTCTTTTTAAAATATTCTGGGTGGTATTTAACAAATAAACATACTTCTCTTATATATATGCAGGTCAGTGTAAGGATACGTAATTTACCGAACATTGGTTTGCAACTGTCCCTTTGATGTAATCCGCACAGGGCTCGGATACATTTCTTTTGTGCCACAAATACTTTCCGCACTTCGCAAGACTGTCCCCAAAGAATTATTCCGTAAGATAGTATCGACGATATATATGCATGGTAGGCATTTATTGCAGCATTCATAGATACAGTATCTCTTAGGCGACGTAATACATAAACGAAACGATTTATCCTATCACAAATATATTCAATATGACTATCCCATTTTAGACCTTCGTCTACCAGAACACCTAAGAATTTATGGTGTTTTACCTGTTCGATTACTTGATCATTACATTTTATATCTAGATTAATTTTGGTGCAATTCTTTGTATAATATTGAATTATTTTTGTTTTTACTAAGTTTATTTTCAGATTATTATTTTGTAACCATTTTACTATATTATGTAATGCTGTATTTATATCTCTCTCATATGTATTTTTATCCGTGCATTTAACAATAAGGGTAGTGTCGTCTGCGAATAAAACTGTTTTGTGTTTCACTGATCTCGGTAAATCGTTAATATATAAGAGGAATAAAAATGGGCCGAGCACACTTCCTTGTGGTACACCTGATTTATTAACTTTTTTCTCTGACCTATATGAATTTCGTGTTTGATTTATTATTTTATGAATCTCCACATACTGATATCTATCATTTAAGTAACTTGCTACCCATTCTTTAGCAATTCCTCTTATCCCATATTTCTCCAACTTAAACAAGAGTAATTGATGGTCTACAAAATCAAATGCTTTGCTCATATCTAAGAATATGGTGGCTGCTGGTTTTTTTTCAATAAAGGCTTGAATAATTTCTTTCATCATGTCGAAGCATGCTAAAGAAGTAGAACTATTTTTTCTAAATCCAAACTGTTCCCGACATAATATCTTGTTTTTATCAACATAATTTTGAAATCTTTCTAAAATTACCTTTTCAAATATCTTAGATAAAACTGGAATTAGTGCTATCGGTCTGTAGTTTTTAATATCTTTTGGATCATCTTTTTTATATAACGGTTTTATAACTGATGTTTTTAGAACATTAGGAAAAGTTCCTTGCTCCATAGATAAATTGACAAGAAAGGATAACGGTTTGCAAATATGTACACTGGAAGCCTTTAATATTTTTGTACTGATACCGTCTGTTCCTACGGAATTCGTGTTATTTAGGGATTTTATTACTTTTAGAATTTCGTCACTGCTTGTTGGTGTCAAGAATATAGTATTACATTTTTCCGTAGTCAATGTCGTTTTTATTTGAGTTGCATCATATTTAAAATTCGTTTGATTTGTTATGTTAATAAAAAAGTTATTAAATTGTTCACATATATCATTCATTGAGTTGTATACATTATTATTGACTACAATCTCTTCTATTTCTTTAATATTGTTTTCGTCATTAATATTATTAGATATCATGTGCCATAAAGCCTTATTTTTATTTTTTGATAATTTAATAATTTTTTCACATTGAATTTGCTTTGACTTAAGAATGCACCTTTTTAGAATATTTTTGTATTTTATATAATAACCCCAACTATTTATAAATGTTTTCCTGTAATATATACTTTTTAAATATAGTAGTCGCTTTCGTACACAACATTTCTTCAATCCTTTGGTTATCCAATTAATGTAAGGTTTTCCTGTGTTTCTCTTAATCCTAATAAATGGGAAACAGAGATTGTAAAACAGTTGGAATAATTCATAAAAAGTATTAAAGCATTCATTTAAGTTATTGAATTCATGTATTTCAGAGAAACTCAATGATGCCATGCACTCACAAAATTTACGTATATTGTGCTTACTGTAATCTCTTTTTGTTTCAAACCAGGACACATTTAATTTGGGCTTAGTCATATTTACTTTTAATATCTGTGCAGTTTCGTGGTCTGATAAACCAAGATGAAGTACTTCTGCGGTTACGCCTCTTTTTATATTTGTCGCTATATGATCTATGCATGAATTTTTCCTGGTAGGTGTTTTTATTAAACATTCAATATTATAGTTCTGAAGTAAAGTATTGAGTTCATCTGAAAACTTAGTTTTTTTAATAATATCAATATTCCAATCACCGCATATTATTATTTTTTTATTTTTAGTTGCAAATTTTTGCAGTGTAAGTTGAAGTTTTTCAATAAAAATATCTATACTTTGACTTGGAATTCTATAAACACAAATTATCACTGTATTTAAATGTTTTAACTCTATACCACAACACTCAAAGAATAAATTACAACCGAGATCCTTTATAAAGTCTAGATTAGTACATGAAATGTCCTCTTTGACCAGAATGCATGTTCCACCTCTTTTTTGTTTGCGAGAAAACGATGATATCAACTTATATCCTGGTAATTTGAGTAGCTGTTCATTTCCTTTTCTAATAAATGTTTCACATAAGCATATAATGTCAATAATGTGGGACTTACTTAATTGAGATATTGCCAAGTACAGCTCTTCTGACTTATTTATGGCTCCGGCTATGTTTTGATGTAATATTGTCAAATAACTGGATTTAGGGACGAAAAAAATTTGGATTCGATGAAAAGTTTTTATTGTTCGGTAATATATTACTATTTGATGTATCCTCACTGTTCAGTTTTAAAGTGTTTTTATTTATTGTATTTTTAAAATAATATGGAATTGTACCTTTTTTTACTTGAATTGATTTATTTCCATTGTTTTTTAACAAACTGCATTTTTTTGACGAAGAAAGCCTTTCTAAGATCTTTTTTGTATTTAAAAATGTATTCGAGTATTCGATGCTGTCAATTTCTATGTTTATTTTATTTATTAAATTTTCAATATAATTAATTCTTGAATTATAATATTTGTAATCTTCGTCAATATCAATATATGAACAATTTTTAAAGCCTCTTAAAAATAGCTTTATTTGTGCGTTTAATAATTTTTCATTTAGGTAACGGTTATATCTAACATTTAGAATAAATACTTTGTTATTTTTTAATTTACCCATTAAGTCTAGTAAACCTGAAATAAGTTGATATGGATTTTTGTCGTTGGAACCTAAGCCCAATATTAATATATCTTCATGATTCATAGATTTTATAAAACTTTCACAACTGTTTAATATTTCGCTAGAAGAAGCATGCGGTTTTGACAAGCCAAATATTTCATAAGAGTCATTCCACTTATTTTTTCGTTTTTCCAGCATATTTATAGACAAATTTCTAACGCGTTCATCACCCATAATTATAATTTTACGTTTTATTACCTTTGTGCTGACATCTGTTATGGTTTGTTGACAATTAGTAATTTTATTTTTGTCGGTACCGTCACATTCTTTGTTTATTATTAGTGGCTTAGTAATGTTGTAGTTCAAAGTATTTTTGTCCAAACCCATATCTGTAGTAAAGTTTTGAGAATTGTGTTTTTTTTGTAAGTTACTAAATGTTTTCTGTTTGATTTTAGGATAAGTGTTGTGAATAAATATATTTTCATTGTAGTATTTTAAAGGTGAGTGCCGTGGTGTTTTAAAACTTATATTTGTTATTGTCTGTTTTATAGGCGTTTTGTTCAATGTTGTTCTTGTAAATTTTTTATCTGATTTAGTTTTAAATATTAGACTAATCAAATTCTGCACTTTTTTCTCACTTTCGTGTAAGGTCTGTCTAAGATTATAACATTGTTTTGTTAGGTTATAGATAGATTCTTGTGCGGATATTAATTCGGTTTGTAATTTGTTTATTTCTTGATTCTCATTAAACACTATTGAAGTATTTGGAGTAGATATATGTTGGGTAGTCTTTGTAGATAAATCTGTGTAACTTGAGCTGGATAAACTTAAGAAAGAATCATTTAATATTTCTTGTAAATTTGATTCAGACCTTTGTTTAGGGAGTGTTTTCTTTCGGATAGTAATATTATCCATTTTCAATTTCAAATAAAGTTGTACAATGTATATTCAAAACGTTAATGTGTTACTTTATAATTTAATTGTTGGTCAGCTGTTCTTTGTTTAATGACATTTAATGTCAATTTTATACGTTAATATCTCTAATAATTGTGTTTTACTTACGTTTTATTTTACTTACGTTTTGTTTCCGATACTTTACTTACTACTTGTTAGGTTTAAACTTTAAAATATATAGTTTCTGTCTCCAACTTTCTTTGTTCCAAATTTGACGTAACGGTCGTTGTATGTGATGGTTTTGAATTCCGTATTTCCACGTAAATCGCAGGTTGTTGACGAAGATAACATTAATCGCACTTATTTACTGATTACTTGTTAATTTGAACACACTTTTTTATTAACTTTTGTACTATTAATAATTTTAAACTGTAAAAAACTTGAGAGCTGATGTTACGTATGGCACTAGCGCCACCTATATATCTTCTGATTCGACAGTTGACCCATCCTATTTTAATTTTGCCATTTTCTAAGATTTGTTTGGCCACCCTTGAATGAAGTCTTACCGATGCCGTAATAGTGCCTCCGTAAGCTTTACGCATGTTTTTAATGTTGTCGAGTGTGATATTATCGACATCGGCTTGACCCACTACTTTTAGGAGTGCTTCGAGGATCTCCTGTTTTGTTGTTGACTCCTCGAGATCTTTGATTTCCACATCTTCTTCCGGGACTTTGCTTATGACTGTCGCGTCTTGTCCGAGGAGCTCGGAAATGGCCTTTTTCAGCTGTGGAGCTTTATCTTTGTCCTTTCTGCTCAAGATAAGGAGCATATCCCCAGAGGTGGTCCTGCGGATCTTATCGACGCACTCACTCATTTGGTTTGCTGATGGATCCCGCTTTACTCGTTTCAGGATATCGGCATATTGTTCCTTCTCCTTTGGGCGAATAATGAGCGCATTAGGTCTTTCTCGCTTCATTGGTTTCTTCATTTTGCACTTCTTCTTCTTTACCTCTGTCCATTCTATTTCGGATTCCGTTTTTTGATCCACAAGTGACAGAGATGTCTCCTTTCTTCGAATTTTTTTCTGTAGTCTTGTCGTCTCCTCTGGTGAAGTTCGCTCCTTTCTTTTCACCTTGCGCACTCTCCTACTTTGGGGAGTTGTTGCTTTGCTGACCTCTTCCACCTCGGTATCCTTGGCTGTTGTTTCAGAATATGTTCTGAAAAGCGACGGCGAGGTTTGAACTTCTGTGACAGAAGTTGGCGGTTGTTGCACTTCTAATTTTTCAACAACCCTCTTGAAAGAGCTACCTAGTGTGGCTACATATTTACGGATTTCACCGTGGACATTCATTTTCCCTTTTATAAATTCTGCTAGAGCAACGATTGTTTGTTCATGTCGCTCTAATGCCTTCTTTAAATCCTCCTCTTCCATCGTTTTATTTTTATTTTTTTTGAAATTGACTCCATCTTGTTCCCACGAGAACCTAGGGAATAAACAGTCCGCTCCGGCAGAGCCCCGGTTGCCGGAGTAAGGCCACTTAATTACGCCTGAGGTGGGACCTGGTACCCTCAGGGGGGAGCGCTAGCGACGACAATACCCTGTCGCCTTCCAGTCCTGGGCACGCTAGACCACTGACATCGGGTTGTGTTTTGTCCGCGGGGGCTATTTTATTTCACCCCTACCCTGTGTCGCATAATGCGAGCCTCGGGCATTCCCCTATCCGCAACCTGGGGACGCGCCACGTAGCAGTACACCTCTGCCGAGTGTATGTATGTATGTATGTATGTATGTATGTATGTATGTATATATGTATGTATGTATGTATGTATGTTCATCTGTTCCCTCGTAACTTCTAAACTACTTATCAGAATTCGACAAATGACATATCATTAGAAGCGTCTTAATTGTCCGCTGGTTATAGGCTATATGGGGTTTCACAAAATCTAATGTGGCGCCCTCTAGCGGACAAAACATACAGAGTAAAAAAATAAAGTTAAGATAAATATGCCGTGTTTGGTATCATTTGAAAGCTTTTTACTTGCACATTTTGAATATATATATATTACTAGCATTTGCTTGTGACTTTACCTGTATTCATGGGCTGATTGCATATAATTCTCATCTTTTCGTTCATAGCTTCTTTATTAGTTCATCAATTTAACTTTTGTTTTATACTTTTTCAGCGTCGTTTTTTGTCGTAGTTGGGTTTTAGTTGTTTTACTTTTTATCTTGTTATTGTCTGTATTATGTTAATGTTACACGAGTATTATCATAGAAATTTGATTCTGGTCGGGTGTTGCATTTCTTCAGCTATCAAACCGAATAAAAAAGTCATAAAAGCAAATGACACGCTTGGGAATATTGGGCGGTAAGTAGTGTGGCACGATATCGTCCTCACTTTATTGGGCCAACAGCACAAGCCCTAATACATTGCACTTATCGCTTATCGGCTTGTAATGATATAATGTTACAAGCTCGTAAAAATTCGAACCGAATCTAGTCACACGTCTGCCGCTTTCAGAGTACCTACGTGTATCGATTCCCCCTGCATGCCTTTGAATATTCATTAGGGTGTAAAGATGCCCTTAATCGCCAAAGAAAACGATCAAAGCGATGCCACTGAGACAATAACCTTGCTTGTCTGTTCATATCTGGTTTTGGTGTGCGGAAAATTAGTGACCTATTTCTAATCATTTTATAATCATTTTCATTGTAACTTTTTTCGGTACTAGAGGAGAAATTGAAAACCTCAATAGAACACTACGGAAATAAATGTATCTACAAAGAATAACAATTCTTATTATCTTTCGTTTAAAATTGAGCAACTCTATTATGTATAGTGCTTATTAATTGGTTATTAGTACCAATATGCTAAAACGGAGTTTGGACCATAATAGTTGTATTAATTGCGTTGACAGAATCGGTGGGTGTGATATTGATCTTCGCCCATTTCTGTTTGTTTAGTGTTTAAGTGGCTTTTAAGTTCATTTTGTTTTTATGATCCATGCATTTTGGTTGTGATAATTCCACGTGTAAACAGTGAAGCATCGGCCGGAGTTCGTACCCCGTGATTGCGTCAAATAGTTGGTGTAATGCTGTCATCATTCATTTTCGTTAGTTGTATTATGGCATTTTTATTATGGTATTGTTGAGGTGATGTCACCATCAATTTCTGGACATGATAATCGTGATGACAACGCCCCGTCTGCGTTCGCTCATTTATAAGCTTTTGTGTTTCGAAGTTTTAAGTCTGTCGTCAATCTTCAAGAGTTAAAGAGGGTTAACCGTAATCGTCATCAGGAAATTAAAATACGATTATTAGCTTGTGATTAATAAAGAGATCGTTAATAATGAAATGCTTAAATGGCAATTGTTCGTTTCATAATATAACAAAGCCTTTATAGTACAATATTCAAAATATTCTGCGATTTGTCAAGAATTTATTATTGTGTTCAATAGATTTGGACCGTCGGCAGTTACCGTTTCTAACTTTCTCTATTATTATAGTCATGAATTGTTACACGGCTCTTAAATCAATATTATTGAGAATGTTTGATTCTGTCGTCATCCAATTATACTTATTAAAATTTATTGAGCACTAGCTGTGCCCGCGACTTCGTCCGCGTGGAATAGTGACTGCATAGTAGTTACTACTTAACACACAATTATTGAGTAAACACGTCTTGAAACACGTACTATCATATATAACTAAATTATAAATACTTACTTACACATTATTATAAAGTTAAGAAATAAAATAAATAATAACACAAAAGAACTGTTAGTAAAATTTATTACTAAACTGAGCTAGGTATAAAACTTAGGTACAGAAGAGTTCAAAATTTCCAGGATGTGGTTATTCTCCCGCTCCCATATTCCTTCTACTTTCACAGACGTTCAACTTTTCCCTTTCACCCCTAGTAAATGGCAGAACCGATTTTGATCTAAACCATGTCTATTGTCTAATCATACCTATATATTATGTACATGTCATATCCTTTCGTTTGGTACTCCATTTGGATTATTTATCCCCACTATCACCCCTAAGGTGCCCTATATGTAATAAACAGATTAACCAATTTTGATAAAACATGACTAATTGTAATTCACACGTCATTTGATATGCCGCTTGATTATATTATTTGACCACATTCGATTATTCATTCCCACTTTTACCGCTATAAATCAATAAATGGATGAACCGATTTTGATTAAATATGCCTCATCATACTTCTCACGTCAGGTCATGCCCTTTCATTTGATATGCCACTTGGGTATATTATTTGACAACTTTTATTCCCACTTTTATACCTATATCCAATAAATGGATGAACCAATTTTGATAAAATATGTCTTATTGTACTTTACACGTCATGTCTTTCATTAGATACGTCACTTGAGTATATTTGATAAAATTCATTTATTTATTCCCACTTTTACCCCTATATCAAATAAATGGATGAACCGATTTTGATAAAATTTGACTAATTGTTTCTGACATGTCGTCTATTTTCATTTGATATATCATTTGGGTATAACCTACATTAACAACTAACATTCGTTTTTTTCATTCCCACTTACCCCTATATAATATAATAAACAACTAATGTAACAAAAAAACGCATCTAATTTGTATTACCCGTTAGCGAGCTACGGTGGCACAGACAGACACGCAATACACACATAGCGGACATAACACCCCTCTTTTTGCGTCGGGGGTTAAAAATAATACCTACGACATAATTTCAAAGACCTTTTATATAGAAAATTTACCTAGAAGTAACCATAATGCTACATATTTGTGCAGGTTTTAGACTTATGAGCAAAAATCTAAATAAAGGTCCATTGACCCCCCCTACTACCCCCTCAGCATAACCACCCCCCCCCCCACGCTTGGGGACTTTCGATATGATCATCTGGACATGTCAAGGAATAACTTTAGCGTATAATTTTACGTAATAAAGTAATTCATGTATTAGAATGCCTCAGCAAATGTTCGCTGTGATTACTTAAATGGTCATAACTTTTTTATTTATGAACCGATTGACATGAAATAAACACTAAATGTTAAATGAAGCTTACCACAATATATTAGTGAAAACCGCATCTAAATCGGATAAGCCGTTTCTGAGATTAGCGTGTTCAAACATACAGACAAACAGACAAACAGACAAAAATTTTTTTAACAACAGTTTTGGGTTTGGGATCGATTTAGTAATAACCCCTGCTATTTTTTTTTTACATATTTTCAGTGTACAGACACCACTTTTCTAGAATTTTATTATATGTATTGATAACCAATGAGTAACCGAGTGAGATCCACGCATGTACACCATTATTATTGACATAGTTAGATGTTGATTTATTTCGTTTTACAATTACAATATGTAACATATAATTGACAATATTAATAATTCTTTTATTCTAATAACAATATGAATAATTATAAAACATGAAAGTTAATAACACGATACAGCGCTTTTAATTTTTGTAATATCGTTTAAGTAAATGGTGGCTTACCGTGCATTGCATCGCGCAATTATTGTTGCTATTAACCCAATTCATTTTAATTTTTTATCGTCCTTGCATACACGTTGCATGGGACCACCGAAGCTTTAAATATAAACTTTCATTATTAAAGTTAGAGTGCGAATGATGCGCGGCTCGTGGGTGGTTTATGCCTCTATCAATCAGTGATGGTAGTTGGTCGCACGCGTTTCCAATTATTATTGAGATTATAGACCGGGAGATACTGACACAAAATTTCGAGTCATTTGTAACAGGATGGCGGTTCTACAGGGGTCTTAGTACGCAATGACAAAAAGAAAAATGATGGTGTGAACGCTGGTACCGGTGGGTTAGTCGCGTGGGCGTTAGTCGAACTCGTCGGAAAAATAGCGAAAGTCAAACGATTTGTAACACAAAAATTTTAGAATTTACCGATAGCCCATAAAAAAGAAGTAGGCGGTAGTGTCATGCCATACTTTTCCGGTATGACTTACAGCCCGCCATACCGACGCGAATGTGTTGATTTAAAAAAAACAATTATTCAACCATTTGTACCAAGCTAACTTTTGCACAGGTAACCATCGTCGTGCAGCCATTTACGAAAATCGCCATGCCATACTTTTCGGACGATTCCAAATGGTCGCCATACCGCCGAAAATCTGCAAAATTTTTTTATTTCGCCTATCTTTTTGTACCAGTATTGCATTTGGCTTTTTGGGGAGTATTTGATAAAATGTGACCATTAATATATTTGCCATACTTCTAGTAGGGGGAAAAAGTGCTGTCATACTTGAAAAATAAATTTATTATTAATTTATATAAGTGAAGATTTCCAACACCTAGATCTTTGAAATTTTGTATTTATATTCGTTGATCCTCAAACTTACAGGAAAAATAAGTGCCATACTGTTACAAATCGTTTGACTTTCGCTATTTTCTGATGAGTTCGACTAACGCCCACGCGACTAAGCCGCCGGTACCAGCGTTCACACCATCATTTTTCTTTTTGTCATTGCGTACTAAGAACCCTGTAGAACCGCCATCCTGTTACAAATGACTCGAAATTTTGTGTCAGTATCTCCCGGTCTATTACTATAACAGGCTATTGTCGCGATTGTACAGCTGGCATATAAACTATTGTTGTTATTGTGCCATTGTGGGACCACCAAGAGGTAAATGTACCATTTCTCCAGATGCTAAAATTATACGTCGGTACAGAACTACAGAGTACGTTTTGCACTATGTCCCATCTTTCATCTATATTATGGTAGTGCGCTTTGTTGTGTTCTTTTTATTTAACGGTAATTTCCGGCTATAAATTAAAAAGAAAAATTAAAGGTGATAAGATTAATTAGCACGAACTAAAGATATTTATTATATAGTTTTTTTTCTGATCCTGAGTCAAATGCAGTTAGGGGTGAAATATACTTTTATATTCACTGTCATAATTTAAAATGTTTAAACGGGAGTCGGTCCTATAAAATGTGGAGACGATGCCTCATAGCATCTAAACAAGACCCGTATCAATAACGTAGATCGAGTGATAGTGATAAGGGTCCGATATGTTATTTTGGCCTACGATACCATCTGACTTTTCGGGACGTTTTTTAACTTTTTGTTTTAGATGATTTACTGAATGGGTGTAAATGTTTGTAACGGCCGTGACGGTTGGTGAATGAATCTTGGAAGTAAACTGGAATTTATTTTATGGCTGTGTTTTGTTTTGTTTATATTTAGTTGGTAGTTTGTAGTCCTTTAATTAATCAAGATAAATGTTATAGAACTCTTAACTATGGGATAGAAGTGTATAAAGATGTATTTTAACTGTTATTGCGGTACTTGTCCCATTCGAATTCTTAAGTCTTATTGAAAATAATTAAATCTATCAATTTCTTTTAAAAGTCAGTTTTGATAAGATAATTGAAATATAAAATATTACATACTAATATTATAAATGCGAAAGTAACTCTGTCTGTCTGTCTGTTACTCAATCACGCCTAAACTACTGAACCAATTTTCATGAAATTTGGTATGGAGATATTTTGATACCCGAGGACATAGGCTACTTTTTATCCCGGGAAAATGACGTATTCCCGGAAATCCCACGGGAACGGGAACTATGCGGGTTTTTCTTTGACTGCGCGGGCGAAGCCGCGGGCGGAAACCTAGTATTATATAAATCAGACGATATCTTGAAGCTCATGAAGTCATAAACAAAATGTACCTGGCTTAAATGTAATTATTCCTCTCACGAAGGTTAAGCAGATAAAACAAATGTGTTAAACCATTAACGAACTATGCGTTAAGTTATACCAATACAACAAATCGACACAGCAAAGCGACAGCGAATTAATCCACCGCCACCATACCATAAATTTATTTTAATTACACTGCAACTTTAAGATCCTTTCATAACGAAAGGTCTGTAAATGTAAAAAGAGCATTAAGCGCAGGGCACGTGGGTCCAATCGAAGAGTGTTTGTTTACCACAAGACCACACAGACGGCGGGCAATCATCTGTGCATCTTACCCCCACCTGTAATCAGCCATCATTACCTTATAATGACGTGTTAACGTTGTTTTATGGGAATGCCAAACATGACGTTCACATTTCGGTCATTTACATTTGTTTGTCGACTCGGCATTGTTTGCTGACGTCTTCTAAAACAGAGGGCGGCGTTTCCGATAACCAGCGCGGAGAGGAGTGTGTGCGCAACGAGGCTAGGATCATTTCAATGTTTCCATTTTAATGGGATATGTATGAGGAACATTTAAGTATAAATGACAATTTCATTAAAGTTTTGATTATCTGGAGCATATCTAAAATAATATCTCAATGGCAACTGGCCTTATTGTTTTTGAATAAGTTTATATAAAAATCAGTTGATTGATTCTCCTGATTAACTCTTTTAAATTACTAGTGAAAATAGGGTCTTGAAAATTACTTACATAGGCAAATAAATGTTAAAATTGAAAATTTTTCTAGATATTTCGCGATGTTGTCGTTTATTTCTCACTACAAATAGTACCTAAGTTTTATTGAATAAAATTAAAATATTTATAAAGAAATAATAACTGTGACAATTGCTGCACTAGCACAGGCACTAGCCAGAAGCAAGATTTTCGTGGGATGTGTAAATATGTTTATTATTCATTTTCACGTGTAGGTGCGAAAAGTGAAGAAAGGTATTTTGCTACAGTGAAATATCGCTGACAGAAATATTCATATACTTTCACCTTTTTATACATTCTATATTATAAATGTTCAAAATAAATTAACTTTCCATCAATTCCGCTTTATATCTTAAACAGTTTAATCATTCCAATCGATTTAAACGTGATTCTATTCATTTTCTGACAATTACCTTAAATGACTGGTTAAGAACACCCACGTTTGTCTACTTTCCGGTACCAGTTAATACGTCCCTGTTTATTTTCTGTTTTCCAACAAATTTACGTTATCAATTTTGTAAAACCAAAATGATCTCTAATCGTACAGACATAAGGATAAAATAAGTACAACCACGCAACACCAAAAAGCCTTTACCTAATTCACACAGCTTATTTAGCTGAACTTTGTGAAACACAACGGAGATACAATGATGACCCACGGTAATGCATCTTTTCGTGTATTTAAAGACGGTCGCCGCAATGCACATGCTAATTAAATTATCAATGCAGACTTCCTCGTTATTATTAAAAACCGGTTAAGCTATGATGTTGAAAACACTCATCGTAATCGTGTAGAAAATATTGTTGGAAAATATATCGATGATGTATTGAGCAATTCGTATCGTGCCGTCCACGGCGTTCTTTAAATAGTAAAGTCACGGTCCATTTATAGAAATTGTGAAAAGATGAAAAAAAAGGTGTAAAGGTCGCTGCTGATAATAGGCCATGAGCACGCAGGTCGGTGTCGAGGCGCCAGCAAAGAGCGGATCCCGCTGGGATTTTTATATCGACCAAGATCCAGTCTTTGCATTTTACCCCAGCACAAACGGAAAGTAGGTCTGTGAAATGAATTCCGGAGGTCTCGTAAATTGGTTGGAAGTGTGAGTACCCTGGAATTTGCTAGATGAATTCACACCGCTGAGCTGTCCCCTTGTTATAAATCAAATGCAGGTACGACGCCGTCGGGTGCAGTCGTGTGTTAACGTACTCCAGCTACAGTTTTGGGGTGATTTGCTTATTACCGTGAAATTATTGTAGCTTTTTGGGACATGGATGATCGTCGTTACTTACAAATACTTTTGATACAGTTCTTTTCCATAGAATGTTGACTATGTTGAATTACTGATTGTTTAGGTTTATAGTTTTAAATTTTTATAAACAATTATTTTTTAGCATAGTATAGACTATAGAAGATTATATTTTGCATGAAATAAATAAAACTGTATAAGAAACGATTTTTTCTCACATAAGTACGTGCATTTCGAAGATAACTTAATTTGCTCCTTTGTAGCATTTAACATATTTCGTCGAACATGTCATGATATTTATGTATGAATTCATTGCTTTCAAAACCATTAAAATTATTTCTTTGCACTCAAGATATGGATAATACCTTACCTCATTTATCACACATAACCCTAGGGTTGGAGTGCTGTATTGAAAAATATTATTACTGAAAGATATTTGTTTGTAAGCGATCCGAAACAAATATTTACTTGACATAAATTATTTTTAATAATTCAGAGATAATTAATATGCGATTCTAAAAGTCAAAAATTATTTTCAGAATCGTCATCTTATTAAAGACGTAGAGATTAGTATGATTAATTGCATTTTTATTGTGAAATAATAGTACAGTCACGAGGACAGCTCAGTGAACTAGCTGGAGCATCTAATACGTGATGTGATAATAGCCAAAATCTGGATGAGCATCACGTCTCCACAATAGAGTTGCCAGTCAGCCCTGCCTCAAGCGAACCCTCCTCACGTGTGACGGCTACACATTTGTTTGTCCGCAGCTGTGGTGCCGACAACATATTTATTGTGCTCATTAACCTTCAAGAACGCTATTTAATTGTCGGCCGTTTTTTATTCACTTCACCTCTGACCCGTCCACGACTTATTGCTCCCCGGTCGCTCTTTGAAAGAGAACTGGTGCGTTATTTATTATTCTAGTTGGTTCGTATCATTGTGGCGCTTGAGCTCGTCCGTATGATTTATGCAGTTATAAGGATGTGACACGACCCGAAGAGCCTTTAGTATTGTGTGCTTGTAGCCGTCCGAGGAAATGGAAACTTGTAATGTTCTCGGCTAATAGTGTGGACTTTCACACGATGGTGACTAGATGTGCGCTTAGGTACTGTTAAAGGAAGATTAATGGTCGATTATTTTGTTTGAAATGTGTTTATCTGTAGTTTGTAGAAATGTTTGTTAAAAGGGGGGTTTATTTGAGTATGTTGTAAGTAAAATTATCATAATTTAGTCATATTCAAATCTTAATTCCTTTCTTTTTCACCATTTTATAGCACCGCTTTAACTATTTTTATAAGACCTCCAGCTTTAAACAATATCGGTATAACAACAACCATACATGTTTATTTTTGTTTCGAAACAAACAAAGACGACTTTGAAAATAAAACTGCATTAAGCGGTCACTCCGTATCGTTTGCTTTTTAGAACCATTAAATTATGATAAACTAGATTACCGCAGTGTTTACAACGAAGCTTATCGCTACAGAAATGTTGCTACTATTGTTCTCGAGCGTTATTCACTTCGCCAGTGACGTCTTCATGTGCACTATCAGCTGTAAATTGTGGTATCATACTTGTACCGTCGCCGGTACGGAACCGTTTATTGATTGTATCGTAGTTTGTCCGCTGTTCACTTTGAATAAAATTCGAATTATAATTAATCACGACTGTGTCGCGTGGGAGAGCGTCGCGCACCAACCGACGATCTATCATATTTTGTGATAACACCGAGACGCATCTTGGATTTGGAACTCACATGTGACATCGTTGAGCGCAATAGTCAAAATGCCATTTTCTTCAGAGCATTGCCCTTTGAACGTGACGTAGGTAGGTTATTTATTACGGGTTGATGATTCGATCTGTTAATTTCTATCTGAATGCGTCGGAGTATTAATAATGCACTAGTTTCAACGTGTAGCTTCTGTAGAACAGCCACTTAGCTCCTGTAAAATCTATAGCCAAGCTGATTAAGACAAGTGTTTCTATGATGACAGTAAAATCGGATCATAAAGATTGGAACATCCTTCGTCCTGTGCAATAACGTAGCTTAACTTTATATCCCATAACGGCGTAAATAGATAGAGCGGCGATAAGCGAGGGACACCCCGGGGCTATGGCGGAGGCTGTCAATTGAATTTGTCTGCAAGCGCACGGTGCATTAATAGCGTACTAAACTACGTTGAACACTATTGATATTTTCATAAAACGCACGCAACTATTGTCAGACGATTCTCGTCTTATTTTAGTGCGTTCGTGTTATGGCATTAGAAATGTACTATCGTAGTATTGCGCTCGTAGAGTATAAAGTTTTATTACTCCTGTACAGTTTGATGTATTAATCTTTTTGTTTAATAAGCGTTTGTGTAATGTATGGCGCGGTTAAGTCGAGAGCTTTTTGCAGCTTTTGTTCATAGTTCTTTGCGTACTGTGAGTCTGCTTCGTGTTCCCACGTTCCGGCTGTTTAATCATGACAGTTGTGTGTTCGCGCTTAATATTGCATCATAATGTGTTTAATAAGAGTCGTTTGCTTTTAAATGCGTACCATTAAATGTACAATATGTGCAGCGTCGCGTCGGTCCGCGTGTTTGTAGAACTTGTGTGTTGGTCCAGATAATTATGTAAGTTTACATTACTCTCACTGGGTTTTGTTTATTATTAATTTTAAATGGTATAGCGTTAGCAGACACAATTGAACAACAGAGATAAAATGTACGAAGAATTAAATTTATCTTTAAATCCTAAATTATAATTTTATTGTTGAGACACGCAGAAAATTCGTAATTGCAAATACAGACAGTAAATTCTTTTGTCTGTTGTTTGAATAAATGCACGTATTAAAATTAAAAGTTATTCTCTAACTAGCGGTCCGCCCCGGCTTCGCCCGTGGTACATATTTCGCAATAAAAGGTAGCCTATGTTCTTTCTCAGGGTCTAAAGATTATCTGTGCCAAATTTCATCAAAATCGGTCCAGTAGTTTATGCGTGAAAACCATACATACATACATACATACATACATACATATGTACATAAATACATACAAACCTTTCCTCTTTATAATATTAGTATAGATTTACACCATTTCAATAAATCCTACCGAGTTCAGATTTATACCACAAAATAATTTGATTCTGTACTTGTAATTGTCTATAAAGCATTTAACCTATATCCAATGAGAAATGGCAGCATTCAACTCTATTCGGCCGGCTATTATGTCAACACGAATTCCCTAATCGTTAGGCATAACTCGTGGTAAGGCAGGGTGATAAATGCTCATGTGTCATTATTACCTATTTTGATGTATGCCGCTCATTAGACCCTAAATAAGATATACCATTGATTAAGAGCCAACACATAGTCGTTATTTTATTACATTCCTGTTTAATAAACAAGCGATCAATTAATGTTTCGTTTTAAACGGTATTAGCGTAGTATATTATTATTAGTCTGTGGTATTAGTATGCTTACGTTTTTTTAATGTTTACAGCTAACATGGTTTTTGTTGAGAGGCTAATCTTATTGACGTCATTAGAGATTTTTGTTTGGATCATTTGGATGATGGGATACAAAGTTAGGTAATTGATAATATATTAACGTGCACGCTAGTAGTTTTCTAATTAATAATTATGTTGTTTATTTTATACTATCTGAAGCCCGTTGTTTTACTCGCGGCGCGGGCGGTTCGGAAAAATAGCTATGTGCTAATCAAAATATAATCTTGCCCTGTGCCTAATACACGATCCAATCAGCTATTTTTGCATGATTGAGTAATATACGCTTATAATTTAAACACTAACTAACATTATTAATAGAATTTCAGAATACTTAATTGCTCGTAATTATATATAATACATATTTCATAACTTGTGTCTTGTCTTTGAAATAGCTTCAACCAACAACACAATTGGCATTAAATAAACGGTAAAATAACTCGTTAAGTATTATACATTCCATAATAACATGAAAATTGTGTGACAATAAATTGAATACCAATCAAAATTTTATGGATGGTTTTATAGCGTCAACAAAAAAATATAAACCACAATTCTAAACTAAATCAACCATGTATCCATTTAATTATGACCGCGTTGGCGCTAGCGGTATTTAAATAATAAATTAGCGAAAATACATCATGATTGAATATTAATGCTCACAGGTTGAAATAAATGTATTTAATAACGTTGTTATAGGTTTCTTAATGGCGCTTTTTGGACAGAAAAATTGATAGTTCAATTTTGTTGTTTTGTGTGGCGCGTCGTTAGTGTCACTCGTTAGCTCCAAGCGATGCAAATTAAGATATTTCATTTGAATATAGTTTTGATTTATGTACCGTGGATGTACCTAGTTCTAGCGTGGAAGCGAACTAGCCGCATATGAAAGTTCGCTCGACTCTTAATCATTGTTTATACTTTTCGTTTTATCACAACGCTGAATATTCATACGACGATTTATACGAATCCGACTTCTTTAATTTGTGATCGTACACTTTATTGTTACTTAATCACGACATAAAGTTAATTTATTAAAATAGCAATAAAAAAATCTATGAATACTTAAAATTTGATAGCGAACGATTTATTAAACATCACTGGGCTAGGATTTCACATAATTTAGATACGCTTTAATCCTATTTTACGATCGTGGCAAGGTTGAAGTCTTGCGGACAATCAGAATAAATTGCTCCTTTAATATTTTATTATCCGCTTAATTTATAGACTACACAAATTTTATCAAAGCAACGTCGTAAAGCTGTTTTATGTATAATTCGCTTAAAGCGGCTAAAAGTAAGATTTTCCTTCATACAAATCCACTCACTTTGTCAGCTTATTTTCGACCTTCGCGTTTGATTCAATATCGTCGCCACATAATTAATTAATTAACGAATACATAATGAAGGTATGCATTCTATAATTGATTGGTTTTTCGTTTTATTGCTTTATTCGTTGCATATTCAGTCGGCTACGAAATTATTATCGTCGACTCGTAAATCATAGCTACCTGTATAACTCGTGGTAATAGTCGCTTTATACTTTGTAGCCAAAATAAGGCTAATGAACTGTTAAGCATTCGTAGATACGTTTTTTATATCCCACATTGTTGGGCACAAAAAGAGATTTCTCCGGAAACTATTCATGTCACATTTGCATAACCTAATGTACTAGTGTTTTATACGTTTAACTTGCATTTGACACATTGGGCCGTGTAATGTTATCTTTATTATGCGACCGTTCCGCATCCACAGAAGGTCAGAGTGCTGTGTGAATCCCGCGAAGGTTCTGCCTCACTTGTTATCTTATAATTCAATTTACACGCGTACACAGCTTGTTGATTAGTTAATTCATCGGCGATAATTTAAGCTTTTATCTGTTAACAATCTTAATTTCTTTATTATATCTTCCTATTGGAATAATATTACGAATGAAAGTTTGTAATTGCTTGTTTGACGTAGATACACAGCTACGACTAATCGAATCTGCTGTAATGACCGTGTTGTAATGTTTTACAATAAAATATTGTATTTCCGGTCGACCCGTGACTTTTAACGTGTAAACAAAATATAAACAGTTACATGAAAGATTGAAAGCCACACTTTTGAATAAACTAAATAATTGTAATTTTTCCACATAAATCGTAGCAGTGTTTTCATATAACAGTATTTTATTTACATTCGAAAATTATGTTACATACTACCGGTACCAGTTAATACTTAAACAGATAAGAACTTGGGAAATTTATAGTTTATATTATTATCTATTGTAACACTAACTGCGCTTTGCCGAGTAGGTAAGCTAGCTGAAACACGCCCGCGCCGCTCCGGCCTCCGCCGAACCGATTAGTATAGTATAGATGGTTCTTTCTTATTAATAATAAGAAATAAGTTATTAATTTTGATAATAAGTTATTATCAAATATAAACATATAAGTTTTTTCTGTTTCTGACCTTCCCTTCCGCACCTCAGCAACGCCTACTGTAAATGTAGAGAAGGGAACGTCGTGGCGCGCTCAAATATTTCGTGAACGATATTTTTAATGAAAATTATAAAAAAATGATAACTTCTTAGTATTTAGTACAATCAGTATCAATTAATGTTAAGTTAGTTTTCATCGCATCGGATCGCATAAATTCCTAGTGAAGCCTGCGCGAGCACACTCTACTACTCGAGTCACTTTCAAACGGAATTCGATCACTATTAATGACCAGAAATTGCACATACAATTAAACATTTCCGTTAACATATAGAGATGTGAAACTAATGCACCTGCGAGAGGCTGAGCATTAATAGAGAGGTGTGCCGCCACGCCCCTGCGTCGAATGCGCGTTTCGCAACGCGTCGTGTTGATTTTGTATGTGCACCTGGATTTAAGATATTGCTTTTTAATATATACGTGTGATGTTAGTTTATATAGCTGTTAAATATATAAACTGAAAAACAATGCATTTTTTAAAAGACGAAAGACAATGCGCATTTTGTGACGTAATTTTAAGAATAAGCCACTCAGATCAACTTCAGTCATTTAGATGCGTGTGAAGTTGATACAAATATTTTCGGTTGCTTTTTGTCACTAAATACAAAATACTATACGTCGCGTCTGTCTGTTTTTTCATTTTCATTATGTTTTCATTATTAAATATAGCTAAAGCTCTCATCTTTTCTGATCATTTATTAAGTTTTAGACAACGCGGGCGTAGACAATAAACAAGGAGGACAATAAGCAATAGGAATTCGTAAAGAACTCTCATTGGATGCATTTTTATAAAACTAACGTATATTAATTGAACATTTGCTTGTTTGTATTGCTATTATTTTGTAAAAAGATCAAAATAAAAATAATAACGAGACATTACATAGGTATATGATATATAAACTAAATTGAGCCATCGAAAAATATTCAACATATAAACTACCAATATCAATAAGATTAATTAGACACAAGTATGTGTCTGCAACTCGGTGTGAAATCATTTGCCATTTTATTTCACCAAGTGTTAAATATTAAATAGTTGCCAACTATTTTTGCTATCATTCTGGCTTTTATGGTATCCAATTTGACGTGTGGTATTTCATAGTTATTTATTAGTTTGATTTGAACTTTAAAACAGTAGGTACTAGATTATGATTATTATTCGACTATATTTCAACTTTATTTTAATTACAAATAAACCCATTTTTTTATTCTACCAAAATTAAATAAAAATATGTATTCCTTTCAAATATTAAAAATGCATAGGGATAAATACTAAATAAATTATTTGTGTACTTGAATGAAACCTTGTAGTGTAGACATATGAAAATGATTCGCTCCCGGCGATTTCAATAACAATATACAATACCATTCTCAGGGTCTTGGAAATTTATTGTATAGAGTAAAACTACGATATTTTGTTTCGTGTAGAGCCTTTTGCTCACATAGACACAAATCACAATGTTCAAAATAATAATGTAATATTTAAACAAAACAAAATTGTTTTATTGGAATATTATCGGTTAATACCTATGTAATAAGCTAGTAACTTCAGGTTCACACATTCCGTATATTTAGTAGTAAATATAGAGCCGCATTAGCAGCAGGGATGCAGTAGGGAATTAGGCCTTTCACTCCATTCTACGAAAAGCTTTAGGTAGCAGACACAATTTTTGGTGTTAGTGTAAAATTTTTGTTTCTGGTTGGATACAATTCGTACTTTTGTAACTTCAATTTCCACTTTATTACATGTTCAGTTTCTAAAAGCTGCTATATATCCCTAGGAGCAGTGATTTCTAACGAGAACATTGATTTATGGATATAATATAGCGTTTCGGATAATCCCCTTATACAATAATATAATATGTGGGTTGACTCTAAAACTGTTTCCATGTAAAGGTTTTAAAGCTTTTTATAAGCATTGTTAATTCACTAAGTGATTTGTTGTCCTGAAAGCGTTCTTACTATGTGACATAATGTAGTTGGCCGGCGCCGGCGCAGTATTTCTCACGAATTCGCGGCGCTTGCGCGTGGGCGGCCTATCATAAGCCGCCATCGCACGTCTCACTGAACACACTTGACCAAATCTTAACATCTCCTAATTCGTCCTTATTACGTAGATCATAGAGGTAATATTCGCATGTTTATTCACTTTCCTCATGAGTTTAGATCGTACGTATCTCTTTGTTGCCTAGTGCATCTAATTAGTCAGACTGTTTAGTGCTATACGCCGCGGGCCAGCATTAATAACGTACAAAGTAAAATGAGGTGATTTGTAGGCTTGTATATAATTCGTGTGAGTATTTTTAATAATAGTACATAGGTATGTTGCCATTTCTCTCTACAAGTTTATAAAATGTATTTTTTAAATATCCATATCATGATTAAGTGGCGCCATCAATACGCCTGCGAGGCCGAATTATTGTCTTATCACATATTGAACATGTACAAAACGTATTGTATTGCTGAAGTCGTGGAGATTCATCTGTTAATATTCATATTTTCATATTTACAAAAGCTATTAAATCTCCTTTGTCTGATGCATTTAAGTGGGTAATGCTTCATTGACAACAAGAAATATCAAACTCGTACGTACAATTTATCGGCCACGCTCGCGGTATCTCCAGTCTTGAAAACTTCGTATTATGTGTCATATTTCTCCACGAAATGTCTCGTATGCTTTTTATCTCCCACAAAGTTATTTCCGGTATAACTTCTAGTTGTTATTGTATTCAATAATTTAAAAATACGTTCGGGGTTTTCACAGAAACTGAAATACTTATGTCTTGCGACATGCGATACGCACATTCGTAATATCCTTAATCCAAAATGGTCTGACATAAAAAGACACGGCGCCAACTTTCTTTGCGTCTGATTATTCATTGTATTTTTATTGACACCACCTGTATTGAAGCTCAGCTCGCAGTTAAGATATGAGCATTCAATCCCTTCAACCGCCCCGTTATAAAAAGATATTCATTAGTGCTCTTAATGAAGGTGGCTGTCGGCCCTTGTTCTTTCCGCTCTGGAATTAAGGCTATATCAGCTACTGATTTGTCGCGATAAGGTGATTTATCTTCAATAAATTTATCGCTCAATCAACGTCGACGCTTGCGCCGGTTCGCGGCGCGGTTGATTGGATTTCTTCATAATTACATCTTTTGACACGTACGCGCCAAGTTTCGTACCTCGCGAGCCAGGCCATGAGATCGTGGGAGCACCGTGTAATCAGCTTTCTTGACCGTCTTGTTTTGACTGCAGAACTGCAAAATTATGCTTTATAGAAATTATGCAAATCAGCCCTGCATTAATGACTTCATCTGCTTAAAGTCTTTTTAAAAATCTCATCCCGAAGATCTATACCTATGTGTTGCAATAATTATATCTCCTTAAATTCTGGCGAAAGTTAAAAACGTGTTATTATTCTTTTGCCGTCACGTCTGACGTTGATTTTATTTTAATATGATGGAGAGAATGTTGCTGAAATGTGGGTGTTTTTAAGTTTCGCGTACGTCTTCAAGTTGTCAAGTGCGATGTTTGGTGGTTATTAACTGCGAATACGTCAGTGAAAATACTCCGTATTCATCGTTTATCATAAATATAATCAGGCTCCTCGCTGAATTTTTTGTTGTCTGATTTAAGTTTGACATTGTTTCACTCCGTTCTCGTCGTGGGCTACTCGAAAGATATAAAACAAGAAAGTATTGTAATTGTTGAATTATATTATATGTAAATGTCAAAATGATGAATCAAACATTGAAAGTTGAAATAAATTACGTCTTATCCCTTCATGTTGAAGTGTCCAAATAAGCTTAATTGTCATAAATGCTTTCTTACTGAGATTTAAGCACGCACGTCACGAATGTTTAAATAAGACAATTAAATTAAAATTTCGTAACACACGCCAAGTAATGTCATGTTAAGGGACCAGAAGTATCGAATTATCTTGAATTATTTTTACGACTTGATTCTCAAGTATTTTTTGCGAAGTTTAGTCAGGTTTACGATGTGAAATACGAGTAAACACACACAGTTTCGGTGGCATTTTTACTTTATCGTTAATGGTTATTTTGTATTTCACTTACTTAATTTTTTTAATCATCATTCGTCTTGTAAGTCGCTGTTGTTGTTTAGGTGCGGGCTTTGGCCCGTTTAAAAGGGGTATCATCATTACACCACCCAACTCGTTTCGGATCCGAAATTCGGCGGTGGTCGCAATTAGGCGCGATAAATGCCTCCGATATTCGATCCACCGGGGTTTGTTCGATTAATCGGGTGAATCGAATAAGGAATCCGATTTAACGGGTCATTCCTTTTGCTTGTTTATGTGGCGAGTTCGATGGAGAGCTGTTGATGTTTATCGAGGTGTTTCTTATGACTTATGAGCGTTTTAACACCTGAAAGTAATATTCTGGTTACATTATAGGTTAGCTGATAAGTAAAATAAATATAATTTTATTATTTGAAAACTTGACCAATCCGAGACACCTTTAAATGTTATTATGTACTTATTAGAACCTACTTCATACCTACCTATTACCTACTTCAAAAACTGCAAATCTTAATTCAACACGAGGAATTTAATACAAAGTTAAAGATGAAATAAAGAATATTAATTTCTTGCGGCTTGGCGCCCGCCCGTATAGCAGTAATTGATCCTGGATCAGTAAAATATGATTCGTAAGCTTAAGTGTCAAAGCCCGCATACATGAAAGCTGGCCACATATCAATTATTTTTGACACCAACTATTAAGTCGTTACACAATAACAATGTGTTACGTTTTATGTCTTGCTTACAATGATTTTCTAAATTGGGATCATTTTGGGCACTGGTAAAGAATTGGTTAGAATCTAATGGTTAGTTCTGTCTAAATTGGGCAGCTAGGGTGAATAACGGTGATGGTAAATAATAATTGAATAAAACTAAAGTAGTATAGGTAGTGTAAATATGTACGTCTAGACGTCGGTAGAAATATTTAATCTCAATATACTTTTGTTTGTATTCATTGCTTAATGTATGTCACTCTCATATTGTACTAACATAAATTACCACCCAAAATGCAGTACGCCTTATTATCATCAGCTTGTACGATCATCTGCTACACATTCACGAGGTTGTTAACTAAAGGTTAAATTCTTTGGAGACATCGCTCCACCTTTTCTTAATCTACCGTGCCAGTTGCATCGGTGTCGAGAGTAAACGAATGGGTAACGATCAACGAAACAATGACAAGAGTTCGTCCATTACAAGGCGACAAAAGGCTAATATCAATAGAAAACAATAGGAACAATAGTTGCCCTCTGTCAATTATGCCATCATTACCATTGGAATAAACGACATAACGGATCGGTTGATTGTGGAGAATGTACAAAGCGAAGTAGAGAATTAAAAATAGAGAGTGATATAAATTAGATCCCAGATGTGTGTTGATACAATTGCAAAAAAGGGGTCAGTTATCATACTGTATGCTAACTTCTTGCAGCGTGCGTATCACAAAGCTTTCTTTGGCAAGAATTGACCCGGAAAATTATATCTATTGGGAAATTTATTTGCTTAACGATGTAGCCGTAACTGGTATGAACAGATTAAAGACTTACCATACAGTCTGGAATCAATATGGCTAGTATTATCTATCTGTCTAGTCATACTATTAGAGAGTAATTTAATAAAATCCGTTTTAAACTATAGCGAACGGTATAAAGTTATAAAAGTTGCCGTTGTGAACAATGATGTTGCATTTCGCTAGCTGAACATAAATCATCGGCAGACAGTGGCGCCGCTCTAGGTGTTTGTCGCTCGCCTTGAATCTTTTAGGGAAAGACAACAAAATGCTTCTCGTTTATTGATTTTTTACGAAATGTTTGTTTCTATTAATTTTCACTTAGTGTGGCAATTGCGTTTGCATAATATTTCAATTTATTCACAGAAGATACGATCTATCTGTCCATTTAAGTCGTTAACTGTTAAGTTGAGGTAACTCGAAGTTTAGTTCAATACTTCTGTCGTTATTTTATATATATTCAACATTTTCAATGAATAGCACGATTTGATCAATAACCACTTAAGACGGAGAATAAAATGTATCAAACCAGTGAATGTTTTGATCATAAATTCCAACCTCTCAATCTGAATGTCTCCAGAACACACTTTCATTGAAATTCAATACAACAGTCTAACATTGACTCACCTAAATGTATCAATTTTGTACAATGTTTACCGATACCCCACGAATTAAGTTATATCGTTTGTATTGAGTTGCTACAATTGTATGCCTCAATCCGTATTCTGTTACAAGTAGTGTTTATTTTCATAGCACTGTAACTAGCTGTGATATTACGTATTTTTAAAAAGTAAATAAGAAAATTTTAAATCAAAATTTCAACAAGCTATAATAATCAATATATCACCGTTAACATCTCCACAGGTGGGACTCCTCCCTCACTCGTGTTTGCAATTGTATAATTGGCGATGTCGTAAAAATGATAAACTTACCTTTATTGCCCATACTGACGTGTTTAAATAATGTCTTGTCGCATTATATCGGCAGATAATCGTTAAATTTATATTTAAGAGCATATAAATGTTGTCAGGCCTCATTTAGAACGGTCATGCTAAATGAATATTTAATTAGTTCAAGTAAATTAGACGAAAGTATTTTAAGGGTGTAAAAAACTAACGTAAAGCCCAAGTAATTGTTAAGCGCAAGCTTATCTAACCGTTAAAAATGATTTTATGAAAATTTTCGCACGTTTCTATAATTTCTGAAATAAAAATATGAGTTTAAGTTAAGTAAGATATAGTAACAGAAGCATAAATAATTATATAGAAAAAAATATTGCGTTTATTATAGAAAATATAATGGTACACAAAATAAGTAGGTAGAGCAAAGTAGCGCAATTAGTGCTCTCTTTTAAATGACAGTATTATTGACGATACATCATGGCAATAATCAATGTTATAGATGAATCTGATATGTTTTGTTCTAGAATAAAATATAAATAATAATATAATTAACAATACCTTTCCGAAGCACATAATTTGTAAAAGCTCACTCGATGAAGAGTAAAATATAGCTGTGGGTTTTTAAACCCCTGACGCAGCGGTTAATCTCTTAAATTGTAGGTTAAAGGTTATAAAGCTTGGTTTAATTCAAGTTAAATACTTGTTTGTTTGATATTGATTGTAGTAATAATTGTAAGTACCAGATAAGTACTTATAATAACGAACTGATATTATTCTGTTCTGATTTGTTGAATTACAATGTTCATTAATGGTAATGGAGTCGATTTATTATTTCGTATTGGTTCAGTTTTATTGCTTTGCTATTTAATTATCGATACGTTATTACATTTCGGTTAGGATAGATTACGATTTATGGTTTTATTCTTTCGTTTTTGTTGATTGTTCATTATTTTTGTGGCACATATTTCTTTATTCGAATTAATACGTGCTGTACGTCAGTAGTGTATACGGTCAATATAATGCATATTAGCATCACGACATTATGATAAAATTAAGTAATGCTTAAAATAATTAAAAACATGAATTATTGACGACAATAAAGAATACTCGTAGTCATACTTTAACATATAATATAGCTTTCACGTGTCACAATTTTATTAATCGTCATAATTGTTAATTAAAGAAAGATTACATTATTAAAAGTGAGCCGTAGTCTGTTGAACCAAGCGAAGTGGATATGT